>NC_090757.1:16074689-16077189 GCF_036898095.1 Palaemon carinicauda
CTACTATTTTATGATCAATCTAAATTAATTACATTATACGCCACGAGACACCTTTGTCTGAGAACAGGTATTACAGCAAACCTTCAGTTCCTCATGTCCCTAATTATTCAATCCTCCTTCACTCGGAAGAAGGACGTTTCTAATAATTCTAAGTAAGAAACATTTTCTAGTCTATACATCCTCCTCAGCAGTAGCAATTACTTTCGATCAAATCTATCAATGACTTTTTTTCACACATTTTTCCATTCTTCTCAAACTTTGATTATTTCCTTGTCCAAATTTTATGTAATTCATTCACTCCTTTGTCTAATCTTATTTATTATTTTCTCAGTCATCACCATACCAAACTCCTTTCTAGGCCTATCAAGTAATATTAAGCACTATAGATTTCTGGCATCAACCTTATCATATATCCACGTATGAAATTAAACATCTATTTCTCACAATATAAGTTTTAAGGTATGAATCTTGTAGCGATTGATTTTTTTTTTTTCAATAAATTTCACGCTAAAATAAGACCAGAAAAGTATACGGAGGCTGATACCAAATTATGATCGGAAAACCAAATTCTAAGGATAAAACTTTTCAACATTAACAAAAGATTGAAAGTAGGCTTAAAAGCTTAAAAGTTAACGTTAATTCAAAATTCCTGTCGATAAACTGAAAGTTAATAATACCTCGAACATTACTTAATCCACAAAAAAAGACCGTCGAAAAAAACAGTCAATCACAAGAAATTTTGACAATGAAACAAAATGAAACTGAAATCTTGAAAAACTTAAATTTAAAATACATTACGAATTTTTCATCATGAATAAAGACATAAGGCATTAAGGATTATTTCGTTCATAAGACCTTACCAAAGGAGGCATTAAGATCAGGATCCAGCCAAACTATATCAAGTCTTCCTGTCAGACAAGATTCAACAATCTGGAACTGTAAAAGTTGGTGATACTTTTCCCAGTTTTCTTTTTTCTTTCAAAGGTCTGATCCCTTATTTGTGAAGTACAAATGCAATGTAAACAATTATCGTATCCATATACATTATATATGCCAAGTCTTTAAATAAAGTCTTTAAATCAACATATTCTCTCTCTCTCTCTCTCTCTCTCTCTCTCTCTCTCTTTGTTGAAAAGTAAATTTGCAAACAGTGTCATGAGAAAGTAATTGACAATACTAAGTTGGATATCTCTCTCTCTCTCTCTCTCTCTCTCTCTCTCTCTCTCGTTACGGCTCAATTTTGGCTCAATTTTCCTTTATCTACATATATACAGAATAGTCTGGCCTATTCTTCCCACATTCTCCTCTGTCTTCGTACACCTACATTGAGAAAACTAAACAATTCTACTTCTCTCAAGGGGTTAACTACTGCACAGTAGTTATTCAGTGGCTACTTTCCTCTTGGTAATGATACAAAAGACTAGCTAGAGTAAGCAACTCTTCTAGGAGAAGGACACTCCAAAACAAAACCATTATTCTCTAGTCTTTAGTAATGCCATAGACAACGTACTATGGTCTTCTATATCTTGGGTTAGAGTGCTCTTGTTTGAGGATACACTCGGGCCAACTACAGTATGCTATCTTATTTCTCTTCCTATTTTTTTTCACTTTTTCTTATAGTTTGTATACGAAATTTTCATTTTAAGGTGATTACTATTCTTAAAATATCTTAATTGTTCTTTACTTTACATGAAGTTTATTCATTTCCTTATTTCCTTTCCTCATTGGGCTATTTTCCATGTTGGAGCCCTTTGGGCTTATAGCATCCCGCTTTAATAATAATAATAATAATAATAATAATAATAATAATAATAATAATAATAATAATAATAATAATAATAATAATAAATAAATAAATAAATAAATAAATAAAGGTCTTGCAGTAACAACAATTATCGCCACTTTTTCGCGAAAATTACCTGAAATTTTATATTGTGAATTTAGTGCTTCTATCATTGAATAATGTCGAAAATTAATTAGTCCAATCAAGATTATGAAATTAATTACCTTAATTCATTTCGGGTTACATTGTAAACTGCCTCCTTTATATCATTCTTTGTCGATTCTGGTTACCCATCTCCGTTCAATTATTTGATATATAAATAACCTAAAATAAATAAAATTAAGGATATAAATACCAAAAAAATAAATTATCAAATATGCATATATCACCTTTGTCGCTTATACATAACACAGATGCCTTGCAAAATGAGCTTTAGATTAAAAAACAATAAGCAATAAAATTCAAAATCAAACAGCTAAATAAAAAGAATATGAAAATTTTTCCTTAATCTTGGAAACAATTTTAAATTTCGTCAAAAAATTCAGTCAGAATTCACGGCATTAAGTCAATAACAATAAGTGCAAAAGTCACTTGGTGTAAATAATAAGACTTCCAAATGGAAAATGGCGCACTCGGGTGCACTTGTGTCATTTTCTAGATTTCTTTCATTTGTTACTTGTTTTGAGGCCTAATCTTAGGACTGCTTCTGTATGTAAA
>NC_090757.1:16082189-16087189 GCF_036898095.1 Palaemon carinicauda
ATATATATATTTATATATATATATATATATATATTTATATATATATATATATATATATATTCATATATATATATATATATATATTTATATTTATAATATATATAATATATATATATTTATATATATAATATATATAATATATGTTATATATATATATAATATATATAATATATGTTATATATATATATATATATATATATATATATATATATATATATATATATTTATTTATATATAAAATATATATATATAAATATAATATATAATATATATATAATATATATATACACATTATATATATATATATATATATATATCTACACTCTTTGCGGTAGATGTAACAGTTCCTCATTTACTTAGACCAGATGGCTCAATCACTCACTGCAACCCTTTTGGCTGATGTGTTTGATAGTAAGCAGAGTAATGAGAAACTTGATCTTACTCATTCTTGTTTTCCTGAGGCTAATCTAACTAGCTTAGCTTTTCGATCTCGTGAAATTGAAGCTTTCTCGATGGACCTTCATGCTTATTGAGGTGTAGACCTTAATGGTATTTTACCTTGGTATTTTAAAAAGACTGCAGATTTCTTAGCTACAAAGTTATCCGTTATTTTACACAAGTCAGCAAGAAAAGGAGATTTTAGCACTTGTTGGAGAATTAGTAAAGTTACTCTACTATGTAAATGTGTTTGTGGTAGCTCAAATCCAACTGATTACCATCCAATTTCCCTAACTCCCATATTGTCTGAGGTTTATTAACGTATTTTAGCGAAACGTCTTAATAGGTTTGCTGAAGGTAATCATCTACTCCCTATTTGCCATAAAAGAAGTCGGAACCTAACTGCTACCCAGCAGTCCAGGATTTACCTGGCGAGACATCAGTCTCTTACCAGCGAGTATTCCCCGACTATCCGGCCCACCACGTGACACAATTGGTAGTAATTCATTCAAATTACCCCTAATTAGTCAATTTGGATAAATATCAACACAACATCGTGTAAGAGACTGATGTCTCGCCAGGTAAATCCTGGACTGCTGGGTCGCAGTTAGGTTCCGACTTCTTTTATGGCCTCTCGTGGCATGGTTGGTTTCGACCTGGCCTTTCATTAGAAGGGGCCAGCGCTGGATCCCAAGTATGAGGTAGAAATCTATTTCTATTTGAACACGATGTTGTGTTGATATTTATCCATATTGACTCATTTGGGGTAATTTGAATGAATTACTACCAATTGTGTCACGTGGTGGGCCGGGAAGTCGGGGAAAACTCGCTGATAAGAGACTGATGTCTCGCCAAGTAAATCCTGGACTGCTGGGTCGCAGTTAGGTTCCGACTTCTTTTATGGCCTCTCGTGGCATGGTTGGTTTCGACCTGGCCTTTCATTAGAAGGGGCCAGCGTTCGATCCCAAGTATGAGGTAGAAATTTATTTCTATTTGAACACGATGTTGTGTTGATATTTATCCATATTGACTCATTAGGGGTAATTTGAATAAATTACTGCCAATTGTGTCACGTGGTGGGCCGGGAAGTCGGGGTAAATTCGCTGGTAAGAGACTGATGTCTCGCCAGGTAAATCCTGGACTGCTGGGTAGCAGTTAGGTTCCGACTTCTTTTATGGCCTCTCGTGGCATGGTTGGTTTCGACCTGGCCTTTCATTAGAAGGGGCCAGCATTCGATCCCAAGTATGAGGTAGAATATATATATATATATATATATATATATACTGAATGTGTATGTTTAATACATGTGTATCAACATTATTTATCATGAAGATAGATTAATGTATGTTCTTACAATTACGTGAACGTGTATCATATAATATATATAATATGTATATTGTACCACCCCTGTGTAACATGATCATACATAGTAACATTTCTCTTTTTAGTATATATCATCCTTTGTATCGGTGCATGGGGCAGAAATCCATGGTCGCAGTCTACCAGTAATGACGTCACAGAGGAGGGTGGTGCTGGAGATCGTCGGAGGAGGTTGCAGAAGGAAAAAATTCGGCACGGACGACCAACAGGTCGCCATACACTATATCAATTGCCGAGACATCCAGGGCGTCGTTAGGAGTGGTCCTTAGTCCCAGGAGGACCCAGGGAAGCTAAGTAAACTAGTTGGAGTCCTTGCAGCGGGACATCAAAGCTGCTTTGAGGGTACGATGAAAACGTGCAACCATTCCATTGGCAGCGGGGTTGTAGGCAGTTGTCTGATGTAGACTGATATCCAGGAGATTCGCTAATGATGTCCACAACTGAGAGGTGAAAGTGGTACCCCTGTCAGAAGTAATATGCTCAGGGATACCAAATCTTGGTATCCATCCTGAGAGTACGGCAGATGCACTTGGCTGTCCGGTACTTTCGCCATTTCTAGAAGGTACGCCCTTCATCATTCACACAGACCACATGCCTCTGGTGCATGCCTTCACTTGACAGTCTGACGCCTGGTACGCCCGTCAACGCCAACATCTCCCCACCGTGGCTGAATACAATTGCACTCTTCAACACGTCCCTGGGAAAATGAATCCCATTACCGATGCCCTGTCAAGAAACACGTTGGCCACCGTTCAACTGGGATTGGATTACAATGACTTGACTGAAGCCCAATGACAGGATCCAAACACGTTGGCCGCCAATCAACTGCGATTGGATTACAAAGCCTTGGCTAAAGCCCAACGACAGGATCCAGAGTACCAAGCGTGTAGGACATCCTGCACATCCCTCTATTGAGAAGAAGTCCCCCTCGAAGACTCCAACACCACCCTCCTCTGTGACGTCAGTACTGGTAGACCGCGACCATGGATTCCTGCTCCCATGCGCCAACAGGTGTTTGATTTCATTCATGGCCTTTCACATCCCTCGCGCCGTTCTACTGCACAGCTACTGAAGACAAAGTTCATTTGGCACGGCATTACTAAGGATGCTAAGGATTGGGTCCACGCCTGTGCTTCTTGCCAAACTTCCAAAGTACATCGACACACGGATTCAGAAGTGGGCACCTTTCATCAACCTCAGCGTTGTTTTTCCTACATTCACGTCAACGTTGTAAGCCCCCTACCCACATCACAAGGACACTGTTACCTGTTTACCATCAACGACCGCTCCACTCGTTGGCCTGAAGCCATTCCCATGGAAACTGCAACATCTGCCTCATGTACAACTGCCTTACTCTCAGGATGGACAGCAAGCTTTGGTATCCTTCGCATATCACTTCTGACAGGGGTACCACTTTCACCTCTCAATTGTTAGCTAATCTCTTGGGCATCACCCAATATCAGATAGTAACTGCCTACAAACCCGCTGCCAATGTTATGGTTGAACATTTTCATCGCACCCTTAAAGCAGCTTTGATGTCCTGCTGCAAGGACTCCAACTGGTTTACTCAGCTTTCATGGGTGTTCCTGGGACTAAGGACTACTCCTAAAGACGCCCTGGACGTCTCGGCAGGTGAAATGGGGTATGGCAACCCGATGGTCATCCCTGCCGAATTTTTTCCTTCTGCAACCTCCTTCGACAATCACGTCACGTCGTAGGAAAATTTACTTCATGCCGCCAGAATTACAAGCCCCCAGTGAGGTATCACATACCGACAGACTTGCACTCTGCAATGCACGTTTTCCTACACAACGACACTAGCAAGCCACCTCTACCATCCCCTTACACGGGTCCTTTCCTTGTGATCCGACGCAATCCGAAAGCATTCCTACTAAACATTCATGGCAAAGAAGACTGGGTCTCCATTAATTGTCTAAAACCTGCTTATCTCCTGCCAAATGACCCCCCTGCAGTTTGCCTCTCTAGATACTGTAACATGTAGGTAGTAGGTAGTAGGATGGCCAGGGCACCAGCCACCCGTTGAGATACTACCACTAGAGAGTTATGGAGTCTTTTGACTGGCCAGACAGTACTACATTGCATCCTTCTTTCTGGTTACGGTTCGTTTTCCCTTTGCCTACACACACACACTCCGAATAGTCTGGCCTATTCTTTACATATTCTCCTCAGTCCTCATACACCTGACAACACTGAGATTACCAGACAATTCTTCTTACTGCACTGTAATTGTTCAGTGGCCACTCTTCTCTTTGTAAGGGTAGAAGAGACTCTTTAGCTATGGTAAGCAGCTCTTCTAGGAGAAGGACACTCCAAAATCAAACTATTGTTGTCTAATCTTGGGTAGTGCCATAACCTCTGTACCATGGTCTTCCCCTGAGGGTACACTCGGGCACACTGTTCCATCTTATATCTTTTCCTCTTCCTCTTGTTTTGTCAAGTTTCTATAGTTTATAAAGTGATATTTAATTTAATATTGTTGCTCTTCTTAGAATATTTTGTTTTTCCTTTTTTTCCTTTCCTCACCGAGCTATTTTCCCTGTTGGAGCCCCTGGGCTTATAGCATCCTGCTTTCCCAACTAGAGTTGTAGCTTAGCAAATAATAATAATAAAAATAATAATAATAATAATAATGTACAGAATGTAATTTTTAGTGGGGGGAAGGCATGTACCACCCGTGTGTCACACGATCGTGCATAGTAACGACATTTCTCTTTTTTTTGAATATATTATCCTTTGTATCTTCGCTCTCCCCTAGCACTGACAGCAACTTGTATTAACCTGTCTGCCTACTTCATTGTTAACTGTTAACAGAACCGGTTGCCGGTTTGACAAGAAATAGCACGTTTGTATTTTGTGACCTTCTTACCGGGAGCTAGTGTGTGTATATACTCTATGTGTCTGTAATAAAGTTACTCAGTTGCATTCATCTCGCCTTTGACTCACAACCTACTCTTGGCCCGTCACAATATATAGATTGATATTTAATTAAATAGTCCTACTAGTATTAGCTTATGCACCAGAAACACGGCACCTTACTAAAGCCTTAGAACATTAGCTAGCTACAATTCAGAGCTATGGAAAGAATAATGATGGGAATAACACTAAGAGACAGAATAAAGCAAACATGGATAAGAGAGGAAACTAAAGTAGAGCATATTCTA
>NC_090757.1:16092189-16099689 GCF_036898095.1 Palaemon carinicauda
TGGAATATCTTATGTAACATGCACAAAGGACTAATTGAGCGGCAGGGCTAGAGATTAATATCCAGGTCAGGAATGATGAATTCAATAACCGCAAGTTTCCATCCAGCGAATTGAGACGAGTCAATAGCTGAAGATCAGACAAGAGGACAACACTTGAAACAAGAGAGACAAAGTATTTTAACTTTTCCTAATAATAGACAGATTACAAAAAATCTTGAAAACACTGTCAATATACCGTGTGTGTGTGTGTCAATATACCGTGTGTGTGTGTGTGTGTGTGTGTGTGTGTGTGCGTAAAATAGATAAAGAAACAGGCCGAATGGGCTTTTCAAATGAAAATTTGTAATAAAGAATCACTCTTATAATTTAGAATGAGTCATGTATATATTTAGAGAGATATTACCATTGCAAAAAGACCTGGATGTTGAGGAACCAATGTCCTTGGCCTACTTACAATCTTACTTTGAGTTTTATTACGGTTAAATTCTATCCCTTATAATTTGCACATTAGGCTACACTAACATTAGCTAGGGTTTCAAGCAATGCCACATCTACATTTGGGAGGTGAAATTAATGCAGAGTAGCACCACCTGCATAGGCAACGAGTTTGTTTTCTAGGCCAAACCCAATATCATGTGTATATAGTAAGAAAAGTAATGGGCCGAGAATGCTACCCTGGGGAACACCAGATATTACTGTACATTCTTTTAGTCACTATGGTTCCAATCAATAACTACTCTCTCCAATATTTTACTATAAATTTCATGTTAAGAAATGTTACGAAGAGGGAGTTCCCCAGGGTTGTGTGCTTAGTGTAACCCTATTTGCATTAACCATTAATGAGATATCCTCTGTCATTCCTCAAAAGGACCCATTACAGAACTACTGCACTGTAATTGTTCAATGGTGACTTTCCACTTGTTAAGGGTAGAAGTGACTTTAAATATGGTAAGCAGCTCTTCTCGGAGAATGAAACTCAAAAATTAAACCATTGTACGAGGAAAGAGGAGAATGTGGAAAGAATATACTAAACTAGTTGGTGTACAGTATGTGTAGACAAAGGATAAATGAGCCATGACCATATGGAAGGATCCAATGTAAAACTTCTGGCCAGTCAAAGGCCCCATTACAGAACTACTGCATTGTAATTGTTAAGTGGTGACTTGGTAAGGGTAGAAGTGACTTCAACTATGGTAAGCAGGTCCTCTAGGAGCAAGACATTCCAAAATTAAACCATCGTACGAGGAAAGAGAATGTGGAAAGAATAGGCCAGACTATTCGGTGTCAAAGGACCCAGTAAGTCTCAAGCAATTACATCTCAACGGGTAACTTGGGAGTGTGATAGCCTCTGTACAATGCCCTTCACTTGTCTTGGGTTTGAGTTCTCTTGTTTGAGGATACACTCAGGCATACTATTCTATGATTCTATCTGTTTCCTTATTTCCTTTCCTCACTAGAATTTTTTCCTCTTTGGAGCCTTTGATATTACAGCATTCTGCTTTTCCAACTAGGATCGTAACTTAGCTAATAATAATAATAATCATTACATCATGCTACCCATCGGTAATTAAGTAGAATTGTTTATGTGACAGATATTCCTTCAAAAGGATTATGGAACTTGTGGATTCACATTGAAAGAGAAAAATTCAATTCAAACAAAATAAATATCAGACTCTTCCATAAGAAATAAATATTTTCAAGAGAGCAAAATGCTTTGATAAATACATAAAATCAAATCTAACTTGACTCTAGTTCGAAAAATCATGACCATGAGAAAAAATTACCTGGAAAACACAAACAGACTATTGAAAAATCAGTGTTGCCATACACAATGTAAGCATAAAAAGGCACCAAGGGCCACTGCCATTTCCGTAATACCCAGTCGTTGCACCAAGGGCCACTGCCATTTCCATAATACCCAGTCGATGCACCAAGGGCCACTGCCATTTCCGTAATACCCAGTCGTTGCACCAAGGGCCACTGCCATTTCCATAATACCCAGTCGTTGCACCAGGGGCCACTGCCATTTCCATAATACCCAGTCGTTGCACCAAGGGCCACTGCCATTTCCATAATACCCAGTCGTTGCACCAGGGTCCACTGCCATTTCCATAATACCCAGTCGTTCTTTTATCTAAGAAATCGACGGCGATTGGAAAAGCACTACTCCTCACACGCCTTCCACTGATGGAGTTCTATTACCTTTTATTATTATCATTACTTTCTAAACTACAACCCTAGTTGGAAAACCAGGATGATATAAGCCAATGGGCCCCAACAGGGGAAAATAACCCAATGAGGAAAGGAAAATAAAATATTTTAAGAAGAGTAACAACATCAAAATAAATAATTCCTATACAAACTATAAAAACTTTAGAAAAACAAGACGAAGAGAAATTAGATAAAATAGTGTGCCCGAGTGTACCCTCAAGTAAGAGAACTCTAACCCAAGACAGTGGAAGACCATGGCACAGAGGCTACGGCACTACCCAAGACTAGAGAACAATGGTTTGGCTTTGATTTTAGTGTCCTTCTCCTAGAAGAGCTGCTTACCATAGCTAAAAGTCGCGTATACCTTTACCAAGAGGAAAGTAGCCACTGAACAGTTACAGTGCCGTATTTAACGATTGAGCCAAGTGGAATTGTTTGGTAATCTCAATGCTGTCAGGTGTATGAGGACAGAGGAGAATATGTAAAGATTAGACCAGACTATTCGGTGTAAAAGGAAGGAAACCGCTTACATGAATCACATGTTGGGAAAATGGTTTACTCATGCCACCGAGATACCTTTCTAGGACACCTAGATAGGTTAGGGATATGCTCATCAATTCTAGACCTGCTGTCATATAATAATTGTGTTCATCTGTGCCATTATCATAATTATCATTGCTGATTTTCTTATTCGATATCCTTCATGAAACCTTCCTTGGAGGATATCATTTGATTCATAAATATATGAGCTAAATGATTATGACAAATCCATGATAAAAAAAAAATACAAATTGTTATCTAGATGAGATCTACCAGCCCAATGAGTCAAGCTCGACTCTTACAGAGCTGACTCGAATAAATTCGGGAGGGAAAATATATATATACATATATATATATATATATATATATATATTAAATTTAAGATAAAAAATAATCATGTAGAAAATATAAAAAAATAAATCGGATATAAAATTTTAATAAAGAAATATTTTAAATCTTATCTACAAAACAATAAAGAAAAAATAATTATGCAGAAAATATAACAGATAAAATAAAAATTAGAGATAAGAATATGCAATAAATGGAATTTTAAATATTATCTACAAAACGTCACAATCTTAAAAAAAAAAATTACAGAATCCGATAAAATTTCAGACAAACTTTTCTGTCCAAAACATAACTATCTTTGTCAACTAAATCTTTACAATCGCTGAAAATATGTCGCATAGCTAAAGCAGTGTCACATAGTAAATGGGAACGGTTTCATGAGGTGGGCACATTAAAATTCCAAGGACCAATTTCGTATGATCAATATGGAATCTTGCTAGAACTAATTGTCCCATTCTTCTGTAAACATTAATACAGATTATAAAACACGCAAATTCCAATTTTATACATTTTAGAAAAAACATCGGCAGTAACTGCTCAAGATATTTATTAACGTCCGATTCTGCTCCAAGGGCTAAGAATGCCTACAGCCTACTCCTGGCACACAGAGATATACTCCAATGTCCGTGCTGAAACGAGGACAATCTATTTTGAAACAACACAAGGCAAATAATGTTAGCATATTCAAATTCACATCATCTTTTAAACTTTTACCTTTAATGCAACAGCAGTTTGCTTTCTACACCAATAATTTAGAGCACTTAGCTTAGCAATCTTCTTCCCTATATTTACTTCCTATCGGTAGGACGCTATTTGCTCACTAACATTTCTCTCTTCAGTATAAACGATTTTGTTCAATAACATTTCACCTGATTTAACAATTTCTTCCTGAGTTCTTCAATTTCAGAAGATTTTGTCACTTAATTTCTTATTTTTCTTCCTCTCCTCTTTTTGAAGTTTTTATAGTTTATATTTAAAAGATCTATTTTAATGTTGTTACTGTTATTAGAACACTTAATTGAACATTACTTCTCTTGTAGGTGATTCATTTCCTTGTTTCTTTATTCACAGGGCTATTTTTTCTGTTGAAGCCCTTGAGCTTATGGTATCCTCTTTTCCAAATAGGGTTGTTGCTTAGGTAACAATAATAATAATAATAATAATAATAATAATAATAATAATAATAATAATAATAATAATAATAATAATAATAATAATATTATTATTATGATCCCGTGCATGCATTAACCCTGTCGGATTTCTTATCCATTTTCTCCAAGGACGCTTCTATCATTTCATTCTCCCCTAAATCACATGTTTTTATTACATTATATTGTTTACATTCTAAACATTTCTACTTAAACTCAAACTCCGGAGAAGGAATGAACAAATATACCTCCAGTCACTCCCTCATCCCCATAATCCCCATTTTATTTTTTCGGCTAAGCCTTTCCCAAAAAAAGCTCATTGGATCCCGCCCAGGTATTAAAAAACTATAACCAATGCCTTTTCCATAGTCTTTATCGTTATCATTGCGTCACAGGTTACGTAATCATCTCAATTCCTACATTTAGCCCAGGGTTTTTTACCATTCACAGTAGCATTGTACCAAACCTAACTATAGCTTTTCATTAAGTCATCACGATGAAATTTGCATTCTGAAAAGTACTCTCTCTCTCTCTCTCTCTCTCTCTCTCTCTCTCTCTCTCTCTCTCTCTTTAGAAGTCTCGTTTTAGAATTATTGCGACTCTGAAGACTGACACATTATAACGCAAAAAACAAATTACTGGATGTAATCAGTACCAATCCCCAATGTGTGTTGCCTATAATCACAAGGTTAAAAGATAAAAAGAAAAAATGTAATTACATTAAGCCTCTTCTTTTCCATTAATATATTTTTCTTTATTTTTTCTATCCTTTATCAATACATTCATTTCCACTTGAGGGCCAGAGTTCCGTCCGCGAATGGAAATACCAAAGGTCGGGAATCTATGCAATTTTCTGTTCCACACTCATCATCAATAACCGAAACTCAAAAGCGGAATTCATTGATCTTCAGTGCCTCATGGAATCCTCGTTGAAATTCTTCTGCCTAGGTAATTATATGCAACTGATGCATGGAGGTGCGCACACACGTGCTAATTAATGGAATGATACGGACAACATTGCAAAAGTGCCTTCATCTTAAAAAACGCTAACTGATTTCAAAGGGGAATTATCCGATTGCAGCTCTTTATCAAAATTACCAATCACACTGGCTAGGCATTGATGATTAAGCTGAATACACCATGGGAATTTTACGATATGCCGACATTTAGGGCTTATAAACTAGGCTGTAGGTGAGTACTGTACCAGTACGCTTCTCTGCCTCGATAGAAATTCCAATGATTGCAACAATAAGCGAGGCTATGAATTGCAATTATGCTAACGCATTTTGTCATTATGACTTCAATAAGAAGGGCGTAAATACAGAAAGACTGATTAAGACCGTGATAACAAAACTCATCATACATACTTAGTGAAGAGTTAATAGTAGTGCGCTGAAACAGTTTTCTCAATCTTACCATCTTTGCTTTACAAATATACGGTCAAGCGTATAACCCTATCAATCATAACATTCACTGTAATAAACATTTATAACCCCTACTAAATTTGCCATTTATGTTAGCAAAGAAAATACATATTCATGAAAATACAAACATTTTATATAACATCATCATCAGTCGTTACTAGTCCACTGCAGTGCAAAGGCCTCAATCATATCCTTCCACTTGCGCATGTTTGTGGTCTTTCTATGCCAGTCCACACCTGCCAGTTTCTTATTCGTTAATCCATCGTCTCTCTCTCTCTCTCTCTCTCTCTCTCTCATATATATATATATATATACACACACACACACATATATATATATATATAC
Organism: Palaemon carinicauda; assembly: GCF_036898095.1. Classification (NCBI taxonomy): domain Eukaryota; kingdom Metazoa; phylum Arthropoda; class Malacostraca; order Decapoda; family Palaemonidae; genus Palaemon; species Palaemon carinicauda. Next base: position 16,098,206 of record NC_090757.1, read on the forward strand.
ATATACACACACACGCACACACACACATATATATATATATATATATCGTTTTCTCCGATAATCCTCTTTTGTAAGGTCTTTAAGAATACATTACTTGAGACCGCCATTGTTTTGATGCATTGCCTTGGCCAAAATTGGAGGGTTTACCAGAATCATGTGCCCCGTTCATCCTGTAAGACCTGTGCGCCCTCCCATATTGAAATACTGTACTGCTCTATTACTCACCTACATGGCTTTGTTTGTTTCATATATGCAGTTATCTCGTTTGTATTACCGTTAACAGCAGTATCATGTTATTGTACTTTATTAAAAGCTGATAAACACTCCTTGAAACCAAGACAATGAATTGCAATACCGTTTATAAAACAGCTACGGAAAAAAAGAAACCTTTCTTTTGCGTCCCAACGTCATTTAAGCATTTACAATCAAGCAAGTTTCAGCACTACACATTTCGACTGTCATCAAGCCACACATGAGGAGTGAGTACATTTCTATAGATATTGCCGACATATTATTATCGGGCTTAACTTCTTTTTCGTTTAAATCTTTAACGCTCACCCGCTTTTTGCATTTTTCATAACGCGGACGCCTAGGGGACGTTCATACGAATCCTAAACCGGCCACCTCCCCAACAGCGTTTGGCCCTTAATTGAGCTAAAGGCTCCGGACAAAAAACGAGTGTGTCAAGCGTCACAAGGCAAGGGCATATGATCTCTGAGGTCAGGCCATGAGTTACATTTGGGAACCTAGTTTTATGCTAATTGCACGTAACTAATCATGATAGTTCCTTTCGTCATGTCTCATCGAATGGTGCACAGTACTTTATCACCTGGAAAGGTTAATTTGAAATTTTACCTCTGTTCAAGGTCACGGGTTTGGCACCTCTTGTGGGAACTGTGTGCAATAACTGAAAATGGCGACCGAAAGGATAAAGGATCAACGTGTTTTTACATCTTTTGTGCGGTTTTAGGTCCAGTGCCTCTTAGCATCTCTTTGTTAGGGCTAACAAGAAATAATTTGTTATGGAACATTTGGCGCAACCTAGCACGTGCCCCGCAAAGTCTATACGTAGATCTTGGTGCCACGTTCCACCAATCGACCCGCGACTAGCGCCATAAGATTTCTCCCGGTGCTGGCGCGTCGAATGTTGCCAGCCCCGTTACAATCGGTCCAGGCGTTTGGCCTCCAGATCCGAAAATGCTTGAACACATCCTCATGCTCACAAACATCTCGGGCTAAACTTCTCAGAAAAAAGAAAAGAAAAAAAAAAAAAAGCACGCTATCGCATACTTTTATTTCCTCCAATTTTGAACGATTTGGCTCACATGGGTCATGTGAGCCAAATCGTTCAAAATTGGAGGAAATAAAAGTATGCAATAGCGTGCTTTTTTTTTTTTTTTTTTTTTTTTCTTGGGAGACCATTCAGTGCCATATATGGTGCATTGGGGGAAGAGAACTCACTAAAAGTGCCAGCATAATGAAAG
>NC_090757.1:16104689-16124689 GCF_036898095.1 Palaemon carinicauda
GGTATATGGCGTGATAAGCTATGAAAAAAAACATAAGGGAGCTCCACATTATGAGATTTGACCATTCTGAAGAGATTAACAAATGGTTTATGGTTTCTTAACTGACAGATGTGGATTTTAATGCTTGACCTGAGAATAGAGATTGTAGATTGTAGCAACATGCCACATTTCTCAAATATGATATTGATAAATAACTGTATAGCCATGTGATGTTATTATTTTGGAGTAATTAACTTTAGTTTTCTTATATAACAACGAACTATATTTCATATAATTTTCTTTTATGAATGGAAGTCTTGCACCGCACATACTTCAATTCTATTCCGACCAAAACCCTCAGAAAGTATAAGGTAGTAGTAGTAGTAGTAGTAGTAGTAGTAGTAGTAAGCAGCTATAGCAATAATAATAATAATAATAATAATAATAATAATAATAATAAAATAACATCATATACATACTAATTTTATAGACTGTATACATACAGTAATATATATATATATATATATATACACATTATGTATGCCACACACACACACACATATATATACATATATATATATATATATATATATTTATATATATATATATATATATATAAATGTATATATATATATATATATATTATATATATATTATATATATATATATAAATGTATATATATATATATATATATATTATATATATATTATATATATATATATATATATATCTTCATCAGCCGAAACTAGTCCTCTACACAACAAAGCGCCTAAGACATGTCCTTCCACTCACGTCTGTTTTTGCAAACTCTGGAGACCCATTCCGTTGTTCTTAGTGTCCCATCTAGTGTTACCTGTCATTTTCATATGTCCTACACAATTCCATTTCCTTCTATTTTTAAAATTTCTTTTGCTCTCGTATCCATGTTGCTCTTTCTGTCTGTGTTATTCACATAATTAATCTTTCCATAGCTCTTATGTTCTCAGGCTTTGGTAAGGCTACAAGTTTCTGATGCAAAAGGTAAAACTAGTAGGACTATATATCAAATACTTTATTTTTTTAGAGAAAGAGGTATTTTACTTTTCATAATCTAATTTTGTTCACCAAAAACCCTCCATCAAATGGTTATCCCTCTTTAATTTTCGGTCTCGTGTCCTGGGGAAACAGTTACTGTCTGTACTGAGTACGTATATTCATGAACAATCTCGAGGTTCGTCCATAACCCTTATTTATTGTATCTGCATCTGTTTTCTCCATTTTCATTGAACTTTAGTCTTAGTTTTACTCACATTCATTCCTACATGTTTGCTTTATTAAAATCTTCTATCATCTTTTACAATTCATTACTTGATTTAATAAGCACAACCCCAATCTAAATTCTTAAAAACTTCTACTAGACATGCTGTGAATAATTTAGGAAATGGGGTCTCCGTGTCTCAGCATAATTTAGGAAATGGGGTCTCCGTGTCTAACTCCTTTCTCAATGGGAATTTTCCAGCTATCTCTGTAGTTTTAGGATAGCTGTACTTCCTGTATAGAGATTTTCACGTGTTTTAGCATAATATTCATGTATTCCTTGTTTTTGAACGGTATATATATATATATAATATATATATATATATATATATATATATATATTATAATATAATACCACACATTAATGCAGCGAACCACAGCCTCAAGATCACCAAAATAATCATAATAAAATAAATATGTTTGAAATGACTGTTAGTATTTGAATTAATTTTCTCTGAACAAATGAATACATATCAAACGTCATAAAATCTGTCATCAATTAAGTACTTTCGCAGACCATAAGTTTTCTCACTGTTGTTCACACAGTTAACAGATGTTATATAAATAGGATAAAAAAAACAGCCGACAGTTTAATTTCTAAACTCATCACATAATACATATCTTTAAAATTACGTGTTCTTAATGTAGTCGTGATCTTGCTTTAAGTAAGATGGCCATATGAAGATTAGGTTTTCTGAAAATTGTCCGATATGCTTCAGGAATGAGGCCAGGGAAGCAGATCTCTCTCCATGTGCAAGATGGGGTAAACCCCCTCCCCCTTTCCCTGGATGCACTTAGAAGACAAAGTTAAGAGGTTGGACAGGAATATGGAACAGAGGTTGAATATAAGGTTAAAAAGTGGGTTCATGATATGCAGAGACGTCAGTACCCCCAATGAGGTCTATTGCGTCAAAAAAAAAAAAGAAAAAAAAAATTACCCAAAACAGTTTTTTGGATTCTGAAAGGTAATAATATCACAACAACTTTATATAAAGGCATTTTACCTTCAAGGAGAGAAGAAACCCAAACAAAATATATCAAATATTTTACATTTGCAATTTAATAGCATTCTTCACGTTCTATTCTACTTTTTCTCTAGTCTCAAACTCAAAAGTTAACAGTTGTGATGATGCATATACAATGCGTTGAACTTTACAAACAAACCGAGATTTACAATACAGAACAAAATTTCAACTTTACGTTACTTAACATTCTGAATCTTGTGGTGTCGTTATTTGTTTTAAAAATATCAATTTGGAAGTATACTGATCTCTTACATTACATTATCTACAAAATATATAAATCATACTTTATTCATATGGCAACTTCAGTCCGCAAACACGGCCAGCGTTACATCTATATCTTACTAGTTGCACCTTTTCCTAGTCTGTGATTCCAGTCATGACGTCATATTGACATGTCAAATAGAACGCAACCAGAACGGTTTACCGGGAAAAATGGGTTCACTTTCTTAACAGATATCCTAACTTTCCGGTTTATTTTAATCTCCTATTATATTACAGATATGCCTAACGTTTTTCAAACTTCGAATCAATCGATAAAAAAAATCCTTTCTTAAGCGATCAACTTACTAATATATCAATGAACGCCATCTAGGATTTGGCAACCTGGATTCTGCGCCCGCAATAACGATCGACCCAGTTTCTCTGAATTAGAAAACGGTACCGCCTGGGGTAACTAATTCAATCTGATTTTCCATTTTACAAATTATTCATGATGTGATATTCCACTTGAAAGTTGTATAATCGCCTTTCTGTATTCTTAGATGCGATTCCTTTTATTCCAAATAATATCAATTCGGATTTGAGGAATAATTCCAAATACAACAGAAACATTTTAAAGAGGGCATTTACATACCAACATTCAGGACAAACTAAAGGATTTCACTTCTAGGTTTTGTGCTTTCATTATCACAGCAGAATTACCTATAATTTTGATGTGGTTTGCAGCTTTTGATGTAAAGATTATCCTCCGTATCAATATTTCAATCAGTTTCAAATGCTGTATGTTAAAGCATTGGTGCTTTTCACTATTCAAGATCTGTTTATACAATGCTGAACTGAATAGTCTCTCATGAGCTTCTTAATGGATAGCATCAGACTTTCTGAAAGCAATGATGCTTTGCTGTCTATTTCTCTTATCTTACCTATCTTGTTTTCGTTCGCCTTCAAGGTAAGGGATTGATGTTATTTTTCTGAACTTTGCAAGTCAATCGGGCATATCCCTCCTTGTAGGAATTGAATCCCACGAAAAACATTCTCGTTTAAGCTAACTTATTGAAGCCTTTAGTCTTTTTCGAACCTTGCTTTTTCTAAAACAGAGGACTGAAAAAAGAAAATATATATATATATATATATATGTGTGTGTGTGTGTGTATATATATATATATATATATATACATATATATATATGTGTGTGTGTGTGTATATATATATATATATACATATATATATATATATATATACATACACACATATATATACATACATATACATACATATATATAATATACATATATATATATATATATATATACACACATATATATTATCCAAATAACTTCCTAACATAATCCATTGTTTTTAACAACACACATCATGCACTACTGTAGAATTGATACTGGATAAAATTTTGATTTGGTCTAATTAACTAACATAGGGTAAGCTCCAATCAGCGAGACCAGGTATAGAAAACAATACACCTCTCTTACATTTTGTTTACTCATTTACTTTCGTGTGACTGCTTAGCATAATGTTACATGATCTTTAAAGGTCGCCGGGGGTGCGTGCACGCTATAGCAAGTGCCTATCCCGGTAACCAACCTATAATCATACGAGGCATTAAATCAGGAAGATACTTGTAAGGGATAATGTTTTTTTTCCAAGAATTTATGCTCCCGTCCAACTTGGCGTACTTCCTCCTGGGGATTAGGGAGAAGAAAAATTCTCCCACATTCCAGCCCCCTGCTGAGCTTGAGCATCATTTTGCGACATTGTTCAACAGCTTACCTTAATAACTTATTGTTCTGGAATTAATTTCCAGATAATTATTAGAAAACCATCGCATCAGCTTAGGGGGGTTAGATTCGTGAATAACTTACTTGGCATTCATTTCAAACATCATCTAGTCAGATAAAAGAAATTCATCAGTCGAGAATTATAGTTTTATCACATTTCATTATATATAACTATTTCGATATGGCGTTTCTATAATGTCTCTTACTTAATGCAGAGTTCTGAATTATGATTTTATTACTGTTCTTATTTATTATGAAACATTCGTTAAGTTGTACTTTTGATATATGTTAAGTTTTAAGACATTTTACCTGAATCTGAATATTTTTGTTTTTAAGATTTTAATGTTTTTTAAAGAATCACGCGTTTAATGGATAAAATTTGAATATCTATTTGAAATAGGTTTTAATTTCTAACTTACTTTTTATAATTAATATTTCAGTTATCTTTATATATATATATATATATATATATATATATATATATATATATATATATACACCGAATTGATTATGGCCACCACTGTAGGAGTCGAGTTTGATTCGTTGGGCTGGTCAATCTCCATCCCTTTAATTAACAATAAGCTTATAATATAGATAAACAGATCAATAATAATAATTCGTTACTGAATCATTCCAGACATTGTTTAATGGCATTATATTTCGCTTAAATCATCACTCCACCATCGCAAATGAATATTCAAGTTGAGAACAATAACTCCATTCACGACTTGTTGAAAACTCCACTCAGGTGATATGTTCAGAGCGAGTCTCATTTAGGTTCTGTTGTTTTGTCAGTAGCTGGTTATAGCTACTCAATTTAATTAGCCTTGATGAATTGAGAGACGGATGATTAACAACAGTTTCTTCTTCCCCATTCTACGATGATGATCATCTCTTTCTTCTTCCCCATTCTACGATGATGATCATCTCTTTCTTCTTCCCCATTCTACGATGATGATCATCTCTTTCTTCTTCCCCATTCTACGATGATGATCATCTCTTTCTTCTTCCCCATTCTCGTAGGATTACAAAAAACTTTCTTCCTCCCCCATTCTAGTATGATTACAAAAAACTTTCTTCCTCCCCATTTTAGTATGATTACTAAAAGGGTTTTTTCTTCCCCATTCTAATGTGATTACAAGAAAACTTTCTTCTTTCCCATTCCAGTATGATTACGAAAAATAAAACTTTCTTCTATATCATTCTAGTATTATAAAAAAAAAACACTTTTTCCCCATTCTAATATGAATACAAACATTTTCTTCCTCATTCTAGAATTATTAAAAAAAAAACATTTTCTTCTTTCCCACTCTAATATAATTACAAAAATCTTCTTCCCCATTCTTGTATGATTACAAAAACTTTCTTCCCAATTCTTGCATGATTACAAAAACGTTCTTCTTCCCCATTCTAGCATGATTACTAAAAGTGTTTCTTCTTCCCCCTTTTAGTAGGATTACAAAAAACTTTCTTCTTCACCATTCTAGTATTACTAAAAAAAAAAAAAAAAAAAAAAAAAAACTTTCTTTTTCCCCATTATAGTATGATAACTAAAATGTTTTTTTTTTCAATTCAAGTATGAGTACAAAAAAAAAAAGAAAAAAAAAATCCTGTCTCCCTATTCTAGTATTATTAAAAAAAAAATTCTTCTTCAGCATTCTCGTATGATTACAAAAAAAAACTTTCTTCTTCACCATTCTCGTAGAAAAGAAGAAAAAAATAACTTTTCTTTTTCACCATTATAGTATGATTACCAAAAGGATTTCTCTTTACACATCCATGTATGATTACGAAAAAACTTTCCTCTTCCCCATTTTATCATTAATGATAAAAAAAGGTTTCCTTCTTCTTAATTCTAGTAGTATTACTAAAACGGTTTCTTTTTCTCCATCCAAGTATGATTACAAAAAAAAAAAAATCTTTCTTCATCCCCATTCTATCATTTTTCATACAAAAAGGCCTTCTTCTTCCCCATTCTATCATTATTAATGAAAATGGCTTTTTCTTCCCCATTCTATCATTATTGAGTAAAAATTCTTTCTTCTTCTTAGTTCTAGTAGCATTACTAAAAGGGTTTCTTTTCCCCAATCCAAGTATGATTACAAAATGTTTTTCTTCACCCTTTTTACAATGATGGCCAATATCGCTTTCTTCTTCCATATTCTATGATGATCAATACCGCGTTATTGTTCTCCATTCTAGAACGATTATCAATAATTACTTTCCACTTCCTAATCCAAAAATGATAATCAACATTACTTCTTTCTTTCCCATTCAATGCTGAGTAATAACTCTACTCTTGCCCATCCTAGGATTATGATCAACACTCTTCGTTCTATTACTGTAGGTTTATTGTTATAGGATGATTAACATCTACTACTACTTTCTTCCCCATTCTTGGATTATTATCAAGAACACAATTTTTCTCGATTCTAGGATGATAATTAATAATGTTTTCTTTCCCCTTTTAGGATAATCATCTTCCATTTCTAGGATGATTACCAATAATGTTTTCTTCTCCCTTTTAGAATAAACAATCTTCTTCCCATTCAAGGATGATCATCAATAATGCTTTATTTTCCCCCATTCTGGGGGAAACACAAAACGTTTCATAAAAACAAATGTAGCTCCTGTTTACAGTCATCAACAGCCACTAAAACATTTTTGTGATTGATGAAAAAAAAAATTTTCTAGCGATTAATCACACATGATACTTTTACTGAATGACAAAGGATGTTCGATTGTTATATGCTTGACAAATAGCTGCAAATGTTATTCAAACGATTTAATAATGAATAGTGTAAAAAGTCTGTCCTTTGTTGGTATCGATGCGTGGGTGTCGCACTAAAGGGATGTTGAGTCTCGTGCGATCGTTTTTTTTTTCTCTCTCGCCCAGATTAGAACTAAAGTTGCTTCCATGGAAGATACAATTCCTGTTCAAAATCATATCAAATGAAAAGAATATTCATGTTAATTAATTTATTCTCCTTCCTTCCACTGCAACTTGGGGAGAGAGAGAGAGAGAGAGAGAGAGAGAGAGAGAGAGAGAGAAAAAAACTTCCAAGAAAAACCTTACATCATTCACGGTAATCTATTACGACAGAGCGATGGACCCAGAAATTAGTGATTTCGAGCCAGTTACAGAGCTCAGGCTGACAAATAAATGAATATCACTGAAAAGATAAAATCTGCCGATTACTATGGTAACAGGAGGTCACACAAGTGTTACAATTCCACCTGATAACGGGGCAACTCTCCCATCAGCAGAACTATAAAAGAGACCGAAAAGTCACCTTGTGACAGAGAGAGAGAGAGAGAGAGAGAGAGAGAGAGAGAGAGAGAGAAATCATAGGATAGTAAATACCTCATTAATTCCCATCCAACATCCTACATGAAAAGCGATAAGACACCGTAAACATGGAAGTATCATTCCCAATGGGGACGAATAAAGACAGAAAACCTCGATGACTAGGACCAAAATTCGCCAACAGTTTTAGATTTATTGTAACAGTTACAACCACGTGGGCGTTCTACGATATAGATGTAGTTAAACGTACCCTATATACCCAAAATATTCATGAATAGGAACTCTCAATTATATGTTACTGGTGATAATATAAACGGGTGGAAAATTGAAGATAAATATGTAGAAATTAAAACTTGTGCATTTAATTGGATAAAACTTGCGAAAATTTTATTAGGACATACTTCCAAGAGCCAAATTACTAGACGAAAATGTGTAATTTTCTGATTGATTGCCAATAGCAGGAGAATATTGGAAGTTAAACTTTATATATATATATATATATATATAGTACATATACATATACATATATATATAGTACATATACATATATATATATATATATATATAGTACATATACATATACATATATATATAGTACATACTGTATATATATATATATATATATATAGTACATATACATATACATATAGTACATACTGTATATATATATATATATATATACTGTGTTAGTGTGTGCATTTCTATCTCACTATTGTCGAAACATAACCTCCTCTTCCTAAACACCATATACTTTTTACTCATCTTGTGCACAACCTTGTGCTATCTACTATAGACATCCATTATATAACCGGTTCCTTAAAATCCATAGCCGTAACATCCTTTTCTCTTATCAACCAACCATCTAATTCCCTTCCATGTAACCTAACCAGCTTAAAGCACCAACATTTCACTTTTATTTGGATAGTCCTTTCCTTACAGTCATTCATTCCTAATTCCAAACTCCTCATATGAGAGTAAATATAAAAGAGAATTTATTTACTACCTTATATACATGTTTCTTCGTGTGATATGTACAAATCATGTGTATGGTATTGTATTAAAAATGTATCTTCGATATAGGAAACGATCTCTCCTTACTTAAAAGTTGAAGTTTAAAAAAAAAAAAAAAAAAAAAAAAAAGTCGAAGTTAAAAAAAAAAAAAAAGTCGAAGTTAAAAAAAAAAACATGTTATTAAATAAAGTAAATCAATTATGTATGAAAATGAATCTCGTATTTGTATTACTAAACCTCAAGAAAATTCTATAAAGTATTTTAGTAACTGAATTTTTTTCTCGGTGAAAATTAACTTTAAAAACAGTGATAATGAAAGAATTGTTTTTTTTTTTCAAAATCAATAACTTGCATTAAAAAAAAATAACCCTGATTTATAAATAGGATATTGAAATATTTATATTTAGATTCAATTCGTGAACAAATTAATAGGTTATAGATTTTTGTGCTGTTTACAAAGAACAAAATAAACTCTTCGCTCACAAAGGTGCATTGTTACTTAGTATTACATAGCGAGAGAAAATTCTTTGAAATTGTTTTGTAACAGTAAACTTAAAAAAAAAAATGTATGCTTTTCGGTGTTAGTGATAATAGTTATTGTAATTGGTCTTTAAATAAATTCCTAAAGTTTTTTAATCGACTAGCAGTAATAGGGATACATATATACATAAATTTATTATATATACATACATACTGTACATTTCCCTCTGTATAGCCTATTTACATACTAAATAATATATACATGCATATATATGCATACATACTTTAAATACATACACAAATATATATATATATATATATATATATATATATATATTTCTACATCACTGGTATCGAACCATAACCTATTCGAATGAAATGCAAGGTAGTTAATAATCATGCTACCAGATTCTCTAAGTCGGAATCCAAGTGTTAACTGATTTCAGTTAATGCATAGGTTCCGATTTCTTTCAAAACCTCTGGCGCCGTGATTGATAGCTACCTTGCATTTGAAAAGACTAGGTTCGATCCCAATGCTAGGTAGATATTAAAAATATTTGGACAAAATATTGTATTTTCATATTTTCATCATACACCCTTAAACCGCCCCCCCCCCCCACACACACACACACACGCGCGCGCGTGTGTCATAAAGGTAAAGAGAATAGGTTTTAAATCTGTTAAAAAATTAAGATATGAGAGTCTTTAATGGAAAAAAAATTGAATCAAAAGGAAAGCAGTTTGCTGTGGTCAATGGACGAAATTAATATTCATCTGAAGCAAAAGTAAAATTAACTTTTTTTCCAGAAGTATGCAAGGCGACTTCACATTATAATTTAACCTGCTTAGAACAAGAGCAACTTATTTAGAGAAAATGTTTCGATTTATAACTTCCCTGTTTTTATTTTCAAATAAGAGATAAGACACTTCAAGGCTTTATCGGTAACAGACCTGTTGTCATTGAGCGGGAGAATAACGCAACTCAATTAAAAGATAGAGAAAAAACTCTTCCATATGTTTTTATTCTACAAGTTTAAGGGTGATGTACTTGATTCCACCTAATATTTTCTGGTTCGTAAACTAGGATTATAGTCTACGGCAGCTTAACAAACATTGTCTAATCAGTGTAGAATCCTTGGAATTAAAGTTGTAATAGTATCATTGATAACACATGACTAGCTTCTGGGTCAATGCCAGCTTAACGAACACTAGCTAAGCAGTGTAGAAAGTCGAGATTCGGAACAGTCTGAAAATATGATCCCAACAAATATTAACTTATAATTTATGAGCAAATATTCCTCTGAAGAACTTTATGCTATCTTAACAAAAGAAACAGAATACATCAACACGTTCAAGACCCACTGCTTTAAAATTCCCATTATACTAAAGTTTTGACTGAAAAACGATATTCAACTCAAAGCATCTAGTTCTATCACTGATTTTGAATAAGAATGCTGCAGACCCCAAGAGACCAAGAGAAAAACCTCTGCCATGAGGATTAGAGAAACAATTTTCGTGACCACTGAGTTTGAATCATAAACAAAACAGCGACCTAGAACGAGACATTCCACAATCCCTCCAAGAGCAAAAATCTAATTACATCTGTTCTTGATTTCCTTTATACTTATCTAAACATTTCTCATTGTAAGATTACTCTTCCAAACTTTTATCTATCCAGTTTTCATGTTTAATTCAGCAAAATACGGCTAAGACTAGTAAATCAGGCTGATTGTACTGTATATACAATTTCGGTTCCTGTTCCCCGTCTAGTACCTGGTGAATGAGCTGAAAAGCCCCCGAGCCATAATGCCTTGTATTGTCTCTCCTAGATACCTATCTTATTTTTCGACGAAAGACATCATGAGACAAAGACTTCTGTACGGAAATTAATTTATATAAGTATTACTATTGCTGTTATTGTCAGCGTCAAATAAAAGTAGTTATCAAAAGAGTGCAGGCAGCAATTCAAAAAAAAAAAAAAGAACAAAAAAAGAACAAAAATCCCATGAAGAGGAATTTGAAAGATTCTTCTCACATGTAAGATTACCACCCTAACGACACCTCTGCGTTTATGACGTCCATAGGACAATTACTGTTGTTGTAAATTGGCCTCTTCCTTAGTTTTGCATAACGCCGGCTCAGAAGGATTACTTGCTTGAGTAACTATTGCCAAGATTGTTGAGACTGTTATTACCGAAGACGTCAGAGATTGCTCATTCAATTTATTCGCGCTCTCTCTCTCTCTCTCTCTCTCTCTCTCTCTCTCTCTGATGGTTGCTTCTTTAGGAGCACGGAAGGTTACTATAGCAACGCCTGGTTGTAGTTGCCCCTCATACACAGGGAAAAAGACATTATCCTCAGTACTTCCCCTTTTTCGAAGTAATTGTCGGGGAATATTCATTCACTACAATAAAACATTTGCTGAACTTTATCAAGGCCTTATTTAAGGCGAGTGACTGTCACTCAAGTTTTGTAATTAACAGCAGCAGCAGTAATAATAATAATAATAATAATAATAATAATAATAATAATAATAATAATGATAAGAGAAAATACAATGTGTATCAATATTCATTTATTATGTGAAAAAAGCTAGCGGGTATATCTACATCAATCTATCTACTTAAAACTAAAAAATGCAGCGCAACATAATGAACTTGATAAAGGTACGATGTATAAGTGAAAAGTTAGGCGAATAATAGATGATGAAGAAATGCCTTATAGGAATTGCTACACCTAGCCAACGGCCGATGCTTTTCAACAATACCACCTTCTGGAATAGCAAACCTTAATTTTGCCTTTCTTGTGTGCCGCAACAAGTTTTTCGAAGGCAAAATATTTTTAGTTCGAAATTAATGTGACATTCAAAAATACTTGGAATGCGGTACCTATCACACAAACGGATGCTCTATATGAAATCCTAGACTTTGCCGAACGTTAACAAAGATATCAAAATAACTCTCGCTCTCTCTCTCTCTCTCTCTCTCTCTCTCTCTCTCTCTCTCTCTCAACCTTAAAAACATTGCAAATACATCTAAAAAAATTAAGTCTTTGTACTAAAATCCCTTTGACATACCACACCAAAAAGACAGCTTGTATTAAGCTAGCCCTATGCCAACATGTCAGCCTTCCTTTGGCCCATTAAATAGTATAACAACCATAGCAACACACATTTACCAGCATAAAATATTGATAGCATTCTATTCAACATCATATACGACACTCTGATCAAGTTTCAGTAACGATTAGGATTGTATAGGAGTTGAAAATATGGTTTAACTAGAGATAAAAGAACCATGGAACAGAATGAAAAGCTTGGGTTATTCGGGGGGAAATGAGACTAGCTAATGAAATATAGATACATCGTAATTTAACATAACCTATCCAAAATCAAGGTGTTAACCTGACCAAGGATAAAAGACGCCTTGAAGCCCTTACCCTGACATATGGCGCTGTATCACCTAGAAAACTTTGAATTAACCACAAATATACACTTGAGATGGCCCTATTCCCCTTACCTCAATAAAAATAATCAGTTTCGGATGTACCATCGAAATCAACCACTTTTAATTATATCAAGCAGCTAAATTCGGAAAATAATTATGAAAACTATATTTAGCTTCATGAATTCAATCAGGCCGCACAGCTACTAATTCACCTCTCCCTTCCCAGAAACCAATCTCATACTGCTACAAGGGAACAAAACATGATTATGTTAATCATCATCATCATCTCCTACGCCTATTGTCGCAAAGGGCCTCAGTTAGATTTCGCCAGTCGCCTCTATCTTCAGCTTTTAATTCAAAACTTCTCCACTCATCATCATCTACTACGCGCTTCATAGTCCTCAGCCATGTAGGTCGTCTGGGTCTTCTAACTCTTCTAGTGCCTTGTGGAGCCCAGCTGAATGTTTGGTGAACTAGTCTCTCTTGGGGAGTGCAAAGGGCATGGCCAAAAACTGGTATATGTCAACTATATATACCAGTAAACGATACAATTCCGATAACTTTAAATTAGATTTTCGTGTAGCACATATCACCATAAAATAAAGTCTTAGTTACAAAATGTAAATTATTCTATATTAAAAACCGATGGTAACTAAAATGACACAGATTTATCGCAAGAGGGTCCAACAATAACAATTTTGGTACTTAATCTACTTAAATAAACAATAGTTTCCTATTGTCAATAGAGGTGTTAGAATTTCTCGTGTTCATGAAAGATTCTAAAATATAAACTAATCTTAAATAAATGAATTTCAAAACAATTCATTTAAAATTATGTATATTGAAGAGTATGTTCAAATTATTTGATGAGGCTTATAACAGATATTAGGTAAGGTCCTGATGACCACGAATGTCAGATCATATCACTCCTAATATTAACAAATAATTATCAATGGTATAAAATTCATTTTCACGCAAAGTTCATTAAATTTATAGTAGGCATCATTCGGATATACAAAAATCTCAAGAATAGAATTCAGAGTTCTTCAGTTAAACAAAAGTACTGTTATACAAAGACCAGAAGTCCCGGGAATAAGTCCTTCCAAGTCGAGGGCAGAATAGTATAAAAATATTTCCTAAAACACCGACAGAGGCATTTTTTTTTTTTTCATTTTTTTTTTTGGGGGGGGGGGGCATTACAACACAGACAATTATATTTCTATTTGTCTAACTATTGCATGTTATACTTTTGTATAAAAAAATTCTTGTCTGAAGTAAATACAACAGAAAAGATGGCGTTGAAAATTAATCGTTTACACATGTCCACACATACACAAAGATAACAAATATATACCCATACAGACATTTTTATTCATGTCTAAGAATATTTCACAACGTGGAACTCACTTGATCATTGAGTATTTTTTTCTGGAGTGTCACTTTTTTTAAGATAAATGTTTATTAAAAAAGCAAAAAATATATATGGATATACTGTATGTATAAAAATAATATATATAGTATGCATATATGAGTGTGTAAGCGAGAAAAGGTAGAAATATAGATGTGTGTGTGTAATAGTTACAGAAACTATAGTATGATCACATATCATACAAGGTAAAAGAAATAAATAAAAACAAAAAGTACAGCATGTCTTCCAAAAGGCTCGCATCCATTTTTGATAGGGCCTTTTACAGTCACAGGAAGTACATGACGCAAGTGCTTGAAAGCTCGAAAAGAAATATTAGGATTTTGATCTTTTTGTATTTGACCTAATATATCATATATCGACCAAATCTACGCCAGTATCCTTCCTCCTGCTTTGCATGACTCTCGTGGCAGACTCGAGATCCCCAGAAAGAACGGGCTCCCGTAAGGAGAGGGGAACCAGAGTGGAGTCCTCCGAAGTGTATAGGTTACAAGGCGTACCGAACGGACAGTACAGTATATACACATCTGCTTTAGTGAAGCCTTACCACCAGTATTGACCGCGAATTCTGTGTTGGAAAATATAAAAAAGCATTCCCATCCTCTCCTTTGTACTGTAATGTGAAGTACATGGTACTGTTGTAAAGCTACTATTTTTTTATAAAGTAAAGAAACAATGGGTGAATTTCTTGCTGTTTTTGGCCGTTGGAGCTCATGGATAAATTAGGGAGATGTAATTTTGAGAGGTTATCTTTTTGGTTTCGAATTACTCATTTTCTCGGTCGACTTAATATCGGCGTTTCCCGGAGTCTTTCGTAAATTTACCAATCGCACCCTCTACTTTACTTCTCTCTCTCTCTCTCTCTCTCTCTCTCTCTCTCTCTCTCTCTCTCTCTCTCACGTAACTACTTTTTCTGCTTATTACATTCACATTTTTAGTGACAATACCCATACTCATGCATCTAACATTTACGTGTATTATTGATTAGTCATTAATGTAAATTGTGTCATCAGTCCACTTATAATAATATAACTGCGAACGACCGTAAATTATCTTTAAAAGTACTTTATTAATCTTCTAAAAATATATTCATATATACAGATATATATATATATATATATATATATATACATACATACATTATATATATGTATAATATATATACGAACACAATTTCTTTATACAGCTTTGTCAACACATCACAGCAACTACTACTTTTGCTACAACTACTAGTGGTGGTAGCAATGACGAATTGCCAAAGTCTCATAGACAAGGGATCGGTTATCGAACTACGAGTTATGAGGAATGAATTTGGGCCACATTCACATGTTAATCTTAATCTTAACAATAGTGGTATTCAGGGAGTACACCTTGCTGTCCGGTCATTTCTGGTCCTAGTTAGGGCACTGATCATGTGTTTGTGTCTAGCTTGAGCACTGATCATAAGTTTATGACAAGAGATCTGACTGGCCATATTGTCAATTAATGAGAAAACAATGTTTTAAAGAAAACTATTTTGGATAAAACTTGATAGTGACAATATATCAGGTGGTCGACACTGGTGATTACTACAGGCACTTTAGAATTGACAAATAACTGGCCATTAACAGTTACTTCCTGCAGCATGGCAAAAAAGCTGAATGCAAAAGCTAAGTAAATTTGTATTCAGTGTTTGCCCAAAAAGGGGATAAATTTACAGTCTTAATATCTTTCCTTCTCCTCCTAATACCTTGGTGTAATATTACTCCAACACCCACCCGATTATTCTCCCAAGGACTACATACCAGAGAACTACAGCTAAGCAATGAAAATTAGAAAAGTAGCATGATGGCCTTAGGTGACGTTACTAGTCATTTGACTATATTGACCCTGCACCCTACAGCTATGTGGGACAGAACATAATCTTGTTAAATGCCACATGCTAAAGTCTGCCAGGATCCTCCTTTAAGCTTGAACAGCCATTTACCCCTATGTGCATCAAAACAAATACCCCTGGATTAACAGATTTTGTGAAATGAACCACTATATCTTACAACGAAGCACTGCCGATTCTGACAGCGTATCTCAATGTTGCCCGTCCAGAAAGTCCCCAATGCTCCTGTCCACATTGAAAGAAAAATCGTACCTCGCTGGGAACGCTTTAACCAAGCTTAAAAGTAATTCAAGGGAACTTTAAAAGGGGCGAATATTGTTTATCTCATACTCACTGACCCTGCTAGAAGTCGCAAACCCTACCCTTGCATCTAGAGAGACTTATAAGAACCAAGTCAGTAAAGAAAGTCAAAATACCGATCTCAAAGGAGAGACACACATCAACAGACTAAGCGGTAACGATTTTGCTCTTATTAAGAGGTCTGTGGTGAACTTATAAAATCTGCTCTGAAGAGATACTTGAATAACCTTTATCATTTTTTTTAACTCAGCCACAGTAAATAACTCCATATATGCCTAAAAATCATGGTAATTCTGGATATCATTTGTCTTATGGGTTTGGCCTCAAATTCACTGCATTTTTGGATAACATAGTATGCTACAATTGTAAATTAATCGTGACCAAGATGCCTATTTTTATAATGCAGGACTCATGCTATTCAGTGTACAAATTTATAGCTTTTTTAGAAGTCCACCATTCACGAGTCTCCACTGATAATAATAGTTATTTATTGGAACATCCCTTTGAACAACCATAAATTGTTTTAAACATCTTATGCATGTATTTTAAGTTCTGTATCATTGATAGATTGATCAACACTCGGTGACACAGGTAGTGAAATCAAGGGAGGTCCAAACCCCCTTGGGCACTTTTATTATGAACTTAAGGAAATCATTGATCTAATCATCTGAGCTGAGAGTTTATGAAAATCTACAAAAATTATTCAAAACTGTAATTAAATTCGGTCTGGGAACTCAACCTGTGGAAGAAATTCCAGTTATTTCGAATATTAATTATACTCCACACATATGCAATGAGAGGCTTTATATTTTAGGATGGAGGAATCTTACCCTATTGAAAAGAGTCGACTAAGAATTTACACCCTGAACTTATTATATCAGCTTTCTAAATTCACTGTAACAATTTAACCGGCACAGTGCTAAACGTCACTCTACTTTCTTCATTGCTTGTATCGATAAATGTTACCATGACAATAACAGGATAATTTAGTTTATTTATAAAACTCTAATTCCTATAGTCATTATTTCAGTAACCTCCATATACTTTTTGTATTCAGATTTACTCTTTTACCTGTATGACGCTGAAGTGATAATGAGAAGGGAACTGCATGGTGCACATTAGAGGAAGTACTGTAGTCCAGGGCAATAAAATTATCTCAAAACGATATATCTCGCTTGTTGCTTCAGACCCGAACGTTAGTACTAGGCTAAAGGAACAGTACTAGTGAAAATATAATACCCACACACACACACACACACATATATATATATATATATATATATGTATATATGTATATATATATATATATATGTATGTATGTATGTATGTATGTATGTATGTATGTATGTACAAATGTGTATATACATATATTTATGTATGCGTATACATATAATTATATCTATACATATATTAATCTCTGTGTGTATATATATATATATATATAGATAGATAGATCGATAGATAGATATATAGATATATATATATACATATTTATATATATATATATATATATACATATATATATATATATAGAGAGAGAGAGAGAGAGAGAGAGAGAGAGAGGTATATATACATATATATATATATATATATATAATTATATATAAAATAATACATATTTCCTCATCATTATCTCCTACGCCTATTGACGCAAAGGGCCTCGGTTAAATTTCACCAGTCGTCTCTATCTTGAGCTTTTAAATCAATACTTCACCATTCATCATCTACCACTTCACGCTTCATAGCCCTCATCCATGTACGACATATAAACACATACACATATATACAGTATATATATATATATATATATATACATCTATATATATCTATCAATCTCTCTCTCTCTCTCTCTCTCTCTCTCTCTCTATATATATATATATATATATATATTATTATTATTATTATTATTACTTACTAAGCTACAACCCTAGTTGGAAAAGCAGTATGCTATAAGCCCAGGGGCTCCAACAGGGAAAATAGCTCAGTGCGGAACGGAAAAAAAGGAAAATAAAATATTCTAAGAAGAGTAACAACAATAATATCTCCTATATAAACTATAAAAACTTTAACAAAACAAGAGGAAGAGAAATAAGATAGGAGAGTGTGCTCGAGTGTACCCTCAAGCAAGAGAACTCTAACCCAAGACAGTGAAAGGCCATGGTACAGAGGCTATGGCACTACCCAAGACTAGAGAACAGTGGTTTGATTTTGGAGTGTCCTTCTGCTAGAAGAGCTGCTTACCATAGCTAAAGAGTCTCTTCTACCCTTACCAAGAGGAAAGTGGCACTGAACAATTACAGTGCAGTAACCCCTTGGGTGATGAAGAATTGTTTGGTAATCTGTGTTGTCAGGTGTATGAGGATAGAGGAGAATATGTAAAGAATATGCCAGACTATTCAGTGTGTATGTAGGCAAAGGGAAAATGAACCGTAACCAGAGAGGAGGATCCAATGTAGTACTGTCTGGCCAGTCAAAAGACCCCATAACTCTCTAGCGGTAGTATCTCACACACTTCCTACTGGATCTTGCAGTATATTTAGACACGGAATCTACATGAAGGTAAAGCAGATACAGTATATGTATGGGGTGTGAATGATAAAAAAAATATTAACTTTTTATATAGCCTCCTCCTCTCTTCCTTTGTATCCTACAAATATTAAAAAGGCAATATATGAGACTCAAGTTCGCGACCGACGAAAGTACCATAAAAGATACAACTGATAACATTCTGCTCAGCTTTCCATTCACACTCTTCTTGTCAACTCAACTGGTAATGAGCAATACACTGTCACTGCTAAAGAGGATATCCAAATCTCTTTTCACAGGCTGTTTCACCTGTACGGCCTAACGGGGATGTTAAGAGAACAGGGATGTTGTTGATGCGTTCACATTTATCATTATTAATGTACTCGACCTGTCAAAAATGACGGCTGAATATTTAGATATCCACACATATGTGCACCCCTCTTTCACCAGGGTACGACTACTCCCTCCCCCTCTACTCCAGTCGACTAATTGCCATTTATCTAATGTACTCCTCACCTCAAAATATGGGGAGGGGAGCAAACGATTTTATCAGAGCTTAACCAGATTCCTCAGACTTTGTGAAAATAAACAGTTCCTCCCCCTAGTTTGTCCAGGTGTCATAACCACTAGCAAAACTTATTCTTATCATTGCTAACTCTCTCTCTCTCTTTCTCTTACAGCTGTTGATCGTCACTAACTAATTAATACATATGTAAATATTGTCGTAAAGTAAAGATTGCAGTAGCTGTGGAAGCTATTGACATAAATCTGTTAGGAAAAAGTATCACACGTGTTCTGGTGGTGGAAATGTCGCCTTATAGCATAAACATCAGTTAGCAAAGCGAAATCCTATTTCACCTCTTGTGCGCCTTAATCAGTTTTAGCTTTCTTTTGGGGGTTTCTTTTGTTAGTTGTCCATCAGCGATGGTAAAAAGAAATGAGAGACAAATTACATACTTAAAAATATATATACGAATATGTGTGTATTTTATTGTAAAGGTGTACATATATATATATATATATATTATATATATATATATATATACACACACATTATATATATATATATATATATGTATGTATAAATATATATATATATATATATATATGTATATATATATGTATGAATATATATACGTATATATACGTGTATATATATATATATATATTACCGTATCGTCTTATTTCCTTTATATACCTCTTACAACTCCGTCTTCTTCCTATTAATACTTGAATTCCCTATTTTTTAAAGCGCTCTCTCTCTCTCTCTCTCTCTCTCTCTCTCTCTCTCTCTCATACACAAACAGAGGTAAATCAC
>NC_090757.1:16129689-16159689 GCF_036898095.1 Palaemon carinicauda
CTCTCTCCTCTAAGGCCCAAATCACCACAACACCCCCTTTCCTGGTCATGTACTCGTACCTTTCTTCCCTTGCATGACCTGACACCAGGATGACCCTCTCCAACTGCCATATTCACACAATACACAATTCTCATGAGGGAAATAATCTAAATAAATTTCTTAATAATTCAAGTTTAATATAATTACGAAATGTAGTATAGTTAAGGGGTCATTAACTAAAAATTATTCATTCCGTATATTTTATTCATGCTGATACCAAGAATTAAGGCCAAATCAATAATTAAGGACTCAGTTTTTCGAGTTCCTTAGATTCAGAAAATTGTTTCTAGTTACTCATTAATAAAAGGAGCATTTGTTCAAGTTCATGGATTGCTGAAATTTCCAACAGTATCTATTTATTCAGGTAACTTATAAGTGTTCAGTGTTATTCCAAGAATAGTTTCAATTTCACGAAAACCAAGCAAATATTAGTACAATTTCAATATGTTATGATGCACCAGGTCTAGAAATATGGTATTTGAATAAGAAATATTTCGCCTTTTCAGCCATTCTTATGGGCGTATATTTTTGTCATCTTTTATTCGCAATTTTTGGCTTATTTGAGAGTCCTAATATTATACAATTAAGGTTATAAATGTGCGTATGTCGTGATAGCAGTTATGGGATTTGAAGCTTTAATTTTGACAATTTAGCATCAAATTACCATTATCACACATTTTGGGTTTAGATAACAGACTATCAAGGGTCCGAGCCATTCTTGAGGGGAAGAAAAAATAATTATATCAAGATCTTAATGTTTATGATCTTCGTTCTCAATTTGATGAAATTCTTACCAGGCTTATCTAGAATTTCTTTTTCAACGATAAACAAATCCGAGCCTTTCTTGAGGGGAAGAAAAAATAATTATATCAAGATGTTAATGGTTATGATCTTCGTTCTCAATTTGATGAAATTCTTACCAGGCTTATCTAGAATTTCTTTTTCAACAATAAACAAATTGTAGAGTAATTGATCTTGTAAATTTCCCGGTCCTTATAAACAGACGAGCTCTTGCATTACTGCAGCCTGTATTCAATACGTTTTCTCTCAGAAACAAATAAATGAGAGAGTTTTCGAAGACCATAAGAAGTACAGCTAATATATCTTGTATGGTATGAGCTTCATGCGAGTAAAATAACCCATACATAGCTGGTATCTGTGAACAGAAAAGACGTGCCCCTTAAAGACAGAGATGATCATTTGGGAAAACAAAAGGAATTTCATACTTTAAACATTTATGAGTAAGGCAGTTTTTTTTTTCTTTACCAATATATAACTATTATTCCGAATTGATACATTTGTCAAACCTATAACAGATCATTCGGTTGTATACCCTACGACGTTCACCAGTCATTACTTATAGGGAGTCCAAGATGCCCATTCTCCTCCTTTACATTCCTTTTTACTTCGCGACCGAATCCAGGAAAGAATAAAAACCCTTATTCCCATCTCGGTTCCCTCTATAGACAGAAAATGTACACGGTAATAACAAGCCTTTGATTCTCCGTTATCAAATTTTCTATGGAAATTAAGCCTTGAAAATACAAAAGACATCTTGTTTTCCCCCGAAAATAAATGCTAAGAACTACTTTTTAGTTCTCATAGCCCAAATGGTCCATCTTACTTTAAGAGCTTTGTTTGCCTTTGGCGGAGGAAAGAAATCGGTTGCTATGTGCTTTTCTTTATCCACCCTTTTTACCCATATAACGGGCTATAAACATAGGCTACTTAGCTCGATTCGGTTCTAAAAGCAATCTAACAAAACGAGGCTTATCCTTCTTAGAACATAGGGGATTGAAAGAAATTCGAAAGGAAACCCAGTGAAGAGATACACTCGGTACATCAGTTGGCCGATACATGTTTATACAATACCAGAGTATTTAGGCGACATTAGGCTGGAGGTGCAGGGGAGTCACAGCCACTGAACATAAGAAGCCTTCTGCATAACTAACACTACGAATAGTTATCCGTTGTATATAATTTCACGCATTACAGAAGGCACAACCCTTTCAGGGCCCTATCCTTCGAGTCAAGAGTATCTTTTGACTCGGTTTCCTTTCTAATTTATCTTATTCTCCGATGTTCCAAGGATAGGCTGTTTCGCTAAGGAGTATAGGGTGCTATACGTGATTCAAGTTGCCGTTGGAAATAAGTCACGGCCTCTTTATAACCTTCTAAGGTTTTGACTTCTAAAATTTCTATTTTGCAGCAGTGGGCAGTGCCCTCAACAATAAAGTCTCGAAAAATAAGTACAATACAGAGTACATTTATATATGAATGTAGTACGTGATAAGGTGTTTTAAGGTTTAAAGGCCACTCATGAATGGCAGGGGCAGGGGACAGTGACATTGCCCTACAGAGCAGGACAATGCCCTAGAGTCTGACCATATATCCATATGATTCAGTGCCCAAAACGCCTCTCCACCCAAGCTATGACCAAGAAGGGCCAGGCACTGGCTACTGATGACTCGGCAGATAGACCTATAGGCTACCCGAACCCCCATCCTTAGCTCACAAGTATGGTGAGGTTGTAGCGCCCAAAGAAACTAACGAGTTTGAGCAAGACTCGAAACCCAGTCTAGTGATCACCAGTCAGGGACGCTACCATATCGGCCACCACAACAGGGAGTGTGAGCCCAGGTGGCTAAATCAAGACTCAATCCATTTATTCCTGACTAAAAATCAAGACCGTCACCAGTGGGAAATATTATCTAAGGTTATTTGTCCTATACATTTATATATCTATGTATATCGTGGTGTTAATGGTTATGTTCACAGCTGGCAATCTGAGGTTCTACGTTCGAATCTCGGATCGGACAAGGGGGGAACAGAAGGGGGCGTTCCTAAAAATTGATAATGCCTCTATTCACCTATAAATCATTGAGCTGGCCAATCTCCTCCTTTTAATAATAATAATAACCTAGTCATCGTGTACCCGTGTTTTAGTAGACTGTTGTGTGCCGAAGAGAGAGAGAGAGAGAGAGAGAGAGAGAGAGAGAGAGAGAGAGAGAGAGAGAGAGAGGGAGAGAGAGAGCACTGAATCACAAGTTTTATATCTCGGTCAAAAATATTTGCATTCATTCAAAACAGGAGCGCATAGAAGATATAACTCCTCCGGTGGGGATGAAATCCATCAAATAATATTCTCTCTCTCTCTCTCTCTCTCTCTCTCTCTCTCTCTCTCTCTCTCTCTCTCTCTCTCTCTCTCTCACACACACAAACACGGTGATTTACTCCACCTGTTAGACAGCGACAACGAGTCTCAGGTAACAGGTATCTAAACGACTACAAAACAATCTTCCATTTAGTATATGGTAAGCTACCTTCGTCCAGGTTAAATAAATATGGAATTTGAATGTGAAAAACTATAGCATGGAAAAGTTTGATGTGCTTGGTTTAATTCTTTACTACATTAAGCTTCACCTGCACTCAAAAGTTAGGTTAGAATTCTGACTACTAAACAAAAACATCTTCGAGGTAATTTCAATATACTGCAATTATCAATTTTCATCCAAATATTAGAGCCCACTGCATTTTAAAGTCTATTTGCATTTCAAACTTAAGCGTAACTAGAGAGAGACAGAGACTAAACTTTGCAACTTGCGTAGGAATCTTGAATGTTTTGTTGGGAAACAATACTATGAGCTATGTAAATACACTGTATTTCATAATACAGACCAAATGAAAAGAATTATGGCTTTCAAGCTGAAAATTTCGTTCTCCGACGAGTCAATTTTTGGGAATGCAGTGATTAATACCCAAATATTCATAAATATACCTAAACTTACCCCCAGGGATTTGAATGAAAAAAAAATTACCAGAAACCCCTAATTTTTAAAACAATGGGCTACCGGTCATATGTAAATAACTTTAGTATACACATAACTTTTAGAAAAACTGGTCGCCAATTAAAATCGAATTACCTTTAAGCGCACAGTTCTTGGGAGAATATGTTCCTTGTGTAAAGACACAAGCAAGTCCAGATGAATGTAGTGACGACAGCTTGTTATGGTGGTTATTGTTCATCAGACCTTGAAGATGATCAGACGAGATTTGAAATTAATGAAAAGGGAATGAAGAAATGAATGCAACCTAAAGGCCGAGTGAGGTCAAAGACTTAGGGTAGAAAAGAACAATATTAATCGCGAAGATTAGTACGAGAACAGGTAACAATGTTTCTAACAGGTTAAAATTACTCATATGGTAATAAACTAAACAAAATTTCATCCTTAATACTAAATTACAAAGGTGTACACAGAGAACAAGAGAAGATGCATAAGGGGCGTTCTTGAAGAAATTGAAAGAATGAGCAGAAAGGGTGGAATTGAAGAAAATATCACAAAAATATGTAACGTTGAATTTTCTGTTGACGAGGACGACGGAAACAACCCAGCAAAAATTAGATATACGAACATAGAAATACCACTAGAAGATTATTGATACCATATGCGAATGAATCTGTAATAAGCAAAATACTTGGCCCAATAAAAACACAAAGAACTTCATGAAACGAAGGATAAATCTTACGGGATCTTCTACGAAGAAGAGCCAATACCAGAGAGACTAATTGAATGAACGATATTCCTTCTGGTGTCGTAAGTAGGTGTGTTATCAACAACAAAGGATGAATGCATTGTTGGAGAAATTTCAATAGATGAAGACTGCAGAGTTATATGCCACAAAGTAATTTGCCCCAAATATGTTGACTCACAAATAAAACCCCATATAGCAGATAGAAGAAAAAAAATAACATTAAAGTTATCGAAAGAAAACATTCCAAAATCAAAATGTTAAATTATGACAAAGTATCCAGTCACCTTGACAATGCTCACCCGAGTAATTCTGAATAGGATGTAGCTTGCAATGGATTGTTAAGAGCTGATAGGAGAGTCTATTGACTTGATGCTGAAAAGGCCTTTGATGATGCAAATTCCCCCAAAGGTTGTTTACATCACATTAAATTTGATCGAACGAGTATTTTTCGTAGTGGTTGAAGGTGAGCGAGCAGATCTCCTTACGCTAGCCATGGTACACCTGTAATTGTGGCAAGGTGCAAGGTGTTGCAGGGAGTATGAGTCCAGGAGGCTACATCAAGACTCCATCCATCTAATCCAGAGTAAAACTCAAGACCGTCACCAGTGTTAAATATTATCTCAGGTTATTTGTCCTATATATGAATTGATGAATGGAATCATCCAGGATAAATAACTATCATTGCTTGATTTGACACGGGTTCCTTGTTTTGATTTCCTCCGACTCCCTAGGTAGTCTAACTTCCAAGACACAGCTCCAACTGTTTCCTCATAAATGACCCCACTTTTTTTCTTATTATATTCTTTTCTTGTGTCTGTCTGAACCGCGCAAGTTATGGGTACTGCATTGCTTCTTCCATCGTTAAAACAAAAATACACTGGAATTCATTACACGAATGAATTTAAGTGGAACAACCTAATATTTGCAAAAGAGGAAGAGCTGGTGATACCAATGACTAGCGACAAGTTCTTTTTCGAAGCTACAAACATTGGCCATCCATTTATTAACCATAGAATATGTGAGCACATTAAAAGACAGATCAATAGACAGAATGTGTGGCAAAAAAAGAATGTGTGGAAAAAAAGTCAACAAAAGATGCCCCAGGTAAGAAGAAAAGAAAGAAGAGGAAGGATAAGAATTCTTGGGAGGGAAATGCAAATCGGCCACAGTCGTGGAAGCCATGTGAGGGCCAGGTTCTACTGGATTTCAAGTGAAGAAAGATCTATGTTGAAATTTGAAATTGAAAGCAATGATGCCCCTACATCAATAAAAAGATAAAGAAAAAGGTCTTGCCTTGGTAGACAGCCCAGTATAAAAAAAATGAGAATGATACAATATGCTGCATACGGGACATCAGTGCTGAAAAAGAGCAAAGCGCCTCTAATGATGGACTGCTGAGCAAGATTAACATGACTGTACTGGGAAGGCGAAGTAACAGGAGCTCCTAGAGATTTCGGAGAAAGATCTAAAGCCAGCGCAGGATTGTCATCCACATCAGATAAATATAATTCAGCATAGCTTAAAAGAAGCTAAGTGGCTCGCAATGGAGAGCAACCATGTGTGACAAACTCTATAATGACAAGGGATGTGGTGAAATCCTGCACTACCAAAGGGGCAAAGGACAAAAATATTCTAAGCAATATTGGAATGAATGAATACTATGACTCTATGGCCGGGAATCCAAGACATTGGGATCTCACCCTGTGTAGGCCATATGGGAGTGAGGGATCTCGCTCTAGTAGTAGCATAGAGGAGGGAACATTTGAAGAATGGGAGAGAGTGAGGAAGGTTTAGGAGGACCTTGTTAGTGGGGGGGGAGAGAACGAGAGGAAAGCAGAAAAATCAAATGGCGAGATTAAGGTGAAGAATGGTATGGAGAGAGGAGGTTAGGTGGAAGAGGATAACTTTGATAGAGGGTATTAGAGAGGGTGCATTGGAGAGGGTGCATCAAGCAACTGACCCCTGAAGGCAGGGATAACGGTGGGAAAGAAGAGAAGATAACAGCCACATTCATAGATGCACTAAAGGAAGGCATATTTGGTAGGAGACTAAGTATGAACCGACAAATTATCAGAGCAGGAGAGCAACAACGGGAGATATACCTCGAAAGGTAAGGTATTGGCGAGAATATGCTGCAACGTAAAGAGACTAAGGCAAAAATAGAAACTGCATTACTCACAGTGTCCTCCTAATAAAAGACACTGTTTAGGTCATCCTTTCTACCGGGTATGGTCAAATTATAGGCAGCTCTTTTTTGGGTGAGCAGAAAAAAGAAAGCTAGATAACAAATCATGAATTGACTAGCCAAATGTGGACCATTTTGGAGCTAGTAACAGTATAGATGTACAATGGTGTAAGAAGACAACAAAATTGAAAACTTCAACGGGCTCCAATGGTATAATAGCAGCTGATTTTAGGGAGGCAACAGACTATATGATAGTGGAAGATATACAATAAAACCCTAAACTCCAAAAAGGCTAATAGAGATTGGATTAAGGGTAGGACAACCCTGCTGCCCAAATTGATGTCGTTTGCAAGGCCAGGGAATTTAAGCCTAAAACTATAACCTTTGTGCTAAGAGCTTGGCAGAGTACATACCCTCCTCAGTATGACAAAAGGGCTTCAAGTCCAGGGCGAGTGTAAGCAGCAATTTATTATTATATGGAGAAATTATCAAAAGGCTAAATGTGAGAAGAGGCTTTAAATACCATTTATTGACTTAAAGGAGGTTTTGATATTAGCCATCCAGCGCTCTTGGAGACCTTAAAAGGAGCTTTAATAGACTCCACACAGTAACTCCAAAATCTAGACAAGTGTATCAGTATAAATATAGCTGGGATTAGAGTGGATATCGTATGAGGCCTCATGCTAAGTTATTCACTGCCTCCTTCCATTGCTCCTGTTTATGCATCCGCGAAACTCCTTGGTGATGCAAAGGCAATGCTTAGGGGATAAGTGATTAAGTTCTTGGTGTTCACCGATGATGTTGATGGGGGCAGAAATGAGCGATGGAATAAAAGCAGCTACTAAGATACTCTTTGATGGAGAAAGAGTAGGCTGGCCAGGGCATCAGCCACCCATTGAGATACTACTGCTAAAGAGTTATGGTCTTTTGACTGGCCAGATGGTACTACATTGGATCCTTCTCTCTGGTTACGGTTCGTTTTCCTTTTGCCTACACACATCCACACTGAATAGTCTGGCCTATTCTTTACATATGCTCCTCTGTCCTCATACACCTGACATCACAGATTACCTAACAATTCTTCTTCACTCACGGGGTTACTGCACTAATTGTTCAGTGGCCACTTTCCTCTTGGTAAGGGTAGAAGAGACTCTTTAGCTATGGTAAGCTGCTCTTCTAGGAGAAGGACACTCCAAAATCAAACCATTGTTCTCTAGTCTTGGGTAGTGCCATAGCCTCTGTACCATGGTCTTCCGCTGTCTTGGGTTAGAGTTCTCTTGCTTGAGGGTACAATCGAGCACACTATTCTATTTTATTTCTCTTCTTCTTGTTTTGTTAAAGTTTTTATAGTTTATATAAGAGATATTTATTTTAATCTTATTACTCTTCTTGAAATATTCTATTTTCCTTGTTTCCTTTCCTCACTAGCTTATTTTCCCTGTTGGAGCCTTTGGGCTTGTAGCATCTAGCTTTTTCAACTAGGGTTGTAGCTCAGCTAGTAATAATAATAATAATAATAAAAGAAGTTAAGAGATTAAACCCCGTCTAGGAGTGTGCCACAATAGGTTTCATCAACGATCGATCAAGAATGACATGGTACGTAGCTCCCTGTTCCTTCAGTTATAGAAATGACAACATCCCAGCCATAAGTCCCAATAGATTCTTCAAGTCTCTTAAGAAATGAAGTTGGTCTTGTAGCCAATGTGAACGGTAGAAAGTTGATATGAAAAGCCCGAATAGAGCTGGGTAACTTGCAAGGGTCAACGTTTAAACCCCAGCAGAAGTTCTGGTTCATGAAAACTGTGCGTTCATGAACATTCCATAACTAAATAGGGAAGACTGGCTCAATTCTTCGCCTTCGTTGGCCATGACCTCTCACTCTTCCAATATAATAGGTTTGGAAATGTGAAACAAGATTTTGCGGAAAATCATCTTCAGGTAATTCTTCAAAGCCGTCAATGGGATTATCGATGGGAAGGAAAGCAACCATAGACAAGCATCTCATTTTTAAGCTAAAATCATAGTCATGGCGATATTGCTGTTTCAAACCTATTGTTACAACTTGTTTGTAAATATTTTGTGAGAGGTAAAATAGGTAACAGGTAACATCTGAACTATAAGCTATTGATGGTAGCTTTTCCAGAGTCCATCATCACAGTGTCTGGTTTAACATTATGCACGAGTTCTTTTAGCGAAGTAATTAGTCTATTGAAAGTATTCTCTGTCGTATTTGGAAGCTAGGCGGACATTCTCGGAACAATAATGCTCGTCTTGAATATGCAGTAAATAATTTGGCTAAACTTATTGCATCTAAAGCTTCAATTCTAAGCACTTTTGCGGTCATCTATACAAGCGTCTGTTGCAAATTTTAGAATTCTTTCTGTAACACGTTTGTCACTTTCAAACTGTAGAAACTTCAAACCGTTCTCAGTGTTGCTGTATGTATATATATATATATATATATATAGGAGGTACACTATCTTCTTGTCTCCAACGTCTGATACTACGACTCAACAATAATTACTATCATTAGCAGCAGTATAATTTGCATCGAAATAGTATCTAATCACAACCAATTCTAAAACTATATTTTGGCTTCTGTTGCAGGTCAATTTATCTTGATATTTTCACTATTAAAATTATGAGCTTTCTTCGTATAAAATAATTGTTACTTAATAATGTCCTTTTTCGTACAAGACAATTATTATTTGTAGCTATGAGTATTGATTAAAGAGTAAAAAAAATAATATAATTTAATATTTAGTGTATTCACGGGATGTTTTATCATTATTGCATGAACATTGCTACTACTGCCCCCTTAATTAATAAAAACAAAATCCCCATTAGGCGATAGTCCCTGCCACAATTAAGTTTATTCGTACGTGCGTATGTACGCACGGCCATAAGCGCTACCATAAAACCCATGGGGTTTCACGCTCAAATTACATTACCAAAATCACCCTAATTTCGAACACTTTCCACGATGAATCATGCCACCAGCGGATAAGAACTGAGGTGTCGAAATCTTGGGAACTTGTCGGGAACTCGGTAAAATCCCCTGTACGCCATGCTACGAACGCGACGGCGTCCGGTCAGCCGATTAAGGAGAGTGATGGGTGCTTCAGGATAAAGAAAAATGAGAGAGAGAGAGAGAGAGAGAGAGAGAGAGAGAGAGAGAGAGAGAGAGAGAGAGAGAGGCGTGCGACATTCTTCAAGCGGAAATGAAGATAACAAATTATTTATATGCGCTCTCTCACTGTCTGTTTAGATATCTATCTGCATTCTACTGTTCAGTTTCACTGTTTAACTGTCAAGAATCTTAAATTCTAATAAACATGACAGAATGAAAAAGTTATTTTCACGCATCTTTGCTGTGACGAAAACACTGTTAAGTCGGGATTTTAAAGATCGATATCTTATTATTCATCAGTAAGTTTCTTATTTCCTCTCAAGTGGAAGGCATTAAGCATGCAGTCAATTTGTTTATCATAATAAAGGGGAAGTTATTTTTTTCCTGGCAATAGGGTTCAGTTATTATATTCCTTAAGGTACTAAGACAATTTCTTTTTCGGCATTATTTTAATGACACTTCGACGGATTAACAATTCTCTCTCTCCTCTCTCTCCTCTCTCTCTCTCTCTCTCTCTCTCTCTCTCTCTCTCTCTCTCTCTCTCTCTCCATATTTTACTTCATATTGAACACCACAAATGTAAATCAATAAAGAAGAGGAAGCGGTAGTTGTTAAACCTAACTTTTTCCCTGGTGCTATTTCGTTCAAACCTCCAACGTCGAGATATAGAGGGGGATGACAATAAACACTATTAAACAGACGGGGGGTGATAAACATAACAAAGTTACGGTTACGCGTCTAAGAGGAAATGCAAACGGAAGAATTCAGAACAGTTCATAACTGAAATCTTTCGTCACTTTAATGGCTTCCCATTCAAAACTTCCTATTTTCATTAGCTTTTTTTCTTTAGTGTCTTCAAGAAAACATGAAAGAAAATGCCACAAAGAATGAAATATGCGTGACAATTCAGATGCATTTGTTTCACAAACATCATTCTAGAAAGAACCGGATTTAAAGGCCATGCGTGTGTGCGTTTGCAAGATTTGGTTAAGGACAATAGTGCTTGGCGTTCGAACGTGGCAGAGAGAGAGAGAGAGAGAGAGAGAGAGAGAGAGAGAGAGAGATTTGCGTAGATATTCTACCACGCGTGTAGGTGATAATCCAACCACTTGCATACAAAGATTCTTACGCAATGCTTTTGTAGCTATGTGGATACTGCAGTTGTGTGGGTTGCCAAAGGGTGGGAGAGGGTAGGTGGGCAATTGTGGGGTTGGGGAGGGAGAATGACTGTTGGGGATGAGGCTGGCCAGGATAAAAAGGGGAAATCGATATGCAATGAAGATGAAGAAAGTCTGCATAGAATAAAACACATTTCGTCCTGTTTAATCTTCATTTGATTTTTCCCCTGAAAAGAATTTCTTTTCCTAATTATTTTCTTTACTTCGTAAGTTATGTGCCTTTCATTGGAATCAGTATATTGGTTCTCAGGACTATTTATTCGTCTCTCTCTCTCTCTCTCTCTCTCTCTCTCTCTCTCTCTCTCTCTCGTTTTTATTGCTTATTAACGCTGCCGTCTGTGTTCGTTTCTAGAAGCTGACCATATCAAATCAAGGCCCATTCTCCGCTAGCCAAAGTAATAGCGTCCCTTATAATTTGCCATCTTTAAAGTTCTGTCAGGTAAGTATAAAAAGTATATCGTAGACGCCCACATGCTTAAAGTGTGTTGTAGAGATTTCACTGGCGATTAGATGAGCTCTCCGAAAGACCAAAGTGGTCGAAACTTTGAGAAAAAGCAATAGCTTTTTCGCTCATATGATCGTTGTGTTACCCCAACATTGCCAGGAGACTGGCGACACACCCGCACCCTCATCAACTAACCTCGATATAGAGATTTTTGTCCTCCTTTCGTCATTAGCGTCGTTTGGGAGAGCCATTCATTTCTGTTTCGCGTTTTAAATTGTCCTTTACTTATTATGAAAACCTTCATTCGTTTAACCATCGTTAAATGAGTGTGATTTTTCATGCATTATCTTGCACTGGCTTCAAGCTTTCCTGTTGTCCTTAAGCGCATGCGTTTCCACCCTCACACCATGACGTCAGCAATCGATGTGACGCATTGATTCCGTCATATATTCCAGCCAATCCGGTGAAGGCTCGTGCAGCGCTATTGGCCAATGTGGTAGTGACGATGTGTGACGTATAATGACGTATCCCTTACGTCAACAATATATACTTGGGACCAGATGTTGAGAGCAGTTATCTTGTTGTGAAGACGGTCGACATCGGTTGTGGGTGTGTGTCAGTCGTGGCTTGAGGTTGTGTTAAGGCATTATACTAGAACTACTCATCTATACAGTGTCCCCTCTAGTTCTCTAGATGAGGGACCTTTGGTACGAGACCTACCTGGACCTGGATCAGATCACCGACGCGGGGGTGTCCACCGCCGGACTGGGTGACCTGGCCTTCCCCCACTTGACCACAAGTCACGTGACTTTTCCATCTCCACCTGTGACCACGACACCTTCACCTCCAGTTCCATCTCTGGCACCGTTCAAATTCTCACCAGCTTCTCCAGACACACCTTTCAACTTAGGCCACAGCTCAGGTGAGAGACGCGATGTGACAGAAATCGCGAGCAACCGACCCAGCTCCTTCCCCGTGTGCTTGACAGCCAGCAATTTGGTTCCTATCTCCCCTCGGACAATGTACTTCAGAACAAACCCCTCCTTTACACAGACAAGTCTGGTTTTTGGCCTCCCCTAAGAACCAGTTCTCTTGTGCCCACGAATCCTGTTCTCCAAAGTAACGCTCACAGAAAGGAGTGAATGTTCAACAGTCCTTGGGCCCCTTGTCATAAAAAAAAAAAAAGTTTAGAAAAAAAATGCCAATTGTCTGACAGGGGTTTATTCTCAAGTTTTGTGCCAGAACCCAAAGAAATGTGTCTCATCCTGTCTTGCATTTCTTCCTTTATTTTTTCTTATCTCCAAACAATTCGGCTTAAAGGATGTTTTGCTGCTAGCACTTCTCTTATCAGTGTTTAGATGTCAATATTAATTTTTAGAGATGTAATTGTATCATTATTGTGCCTATTTCTATTATTATTATTTTGATGTTCATAAAGACCAGTGTGAAAGTTTGTAAAGAAAAAAAAGTGAATTTAAAGACATTTTTTTTACTCGGAGTGCATAAACTGTACAAGTTAAGAAATCTGTTAATATTTCAAGAAAAATAAAGCCAGGTTTGAATTTTTCAAGTGGAGACATTTTCAGACGAGTTAAAACGATACGATACTTTCTCGCATATATTGAACTTCGAAGCGCCCCCGTCATGATTTCGTATACTTTAGCCTCTAAAGGAACACGATGTTCCAAAACCTCGTGCCATGTTGCCCTTCAGAAGAACCAGCAGGTGGGGCGTTGTTTTTATAGGATTTCGAATCAAGGGAGGTCATCTCCTGCAGAAGCTCTTATACTTATTTTATCTTGCATATATACCGACAGTTAACAGACAGTTACACCACTGATAAATCCGTCATTAGGAAACAAATCTGCATAAATCTCTCTCTCTCTCTCTCTCTCTCTCTCTCTCTCTCTCTCTCTCTCTGTGCATTTCCTTCCTTGAAAAAAAGATCCTTCAGGTCACCTACTTCAGTACCACAATTTCATGCTAAACTTTTCTTTTTCCTTAAATGTTCACGATTGTCGAAATTATAATAGATATTCGTGAAACTGGTTTTAAATTGGCGGCAATGTAATGTTTTAAACTGCTTCTACCTTTGGTCGACAAGATTTGAAAAGTAAATCTCTTTCGAAAGCCACCCATGAAGATAGGTCAAAAGCACTTAAATTACTTGTTATGCCCATGTCCATTAAAATATCTACCGGGCATAAGGAATTTGTGATCCTGAAGTAGGAGCTTCAAAATAAGAGTAGGTAAGGTAAGCTGAGGGTGGGAGTAAGGGTGGGGGAGGATAAGGGCATGGAACTACGGCCTGGTTATTCGCCCGAGAGGGGGGAGGGTGGCCTGTACTTAAAGCTGACCTCACCTTATCTTTTGAAGCGTCACGCGTCCGTATCTGTTGGAAGGGAAACAAGAGGTTGTTGGTTGCTCGTTATGCCAACCTTGTAACATCTTCCAGGGCAGAAATGGTAAAAACAAATTGTAAAACTTTTCTATGTCATTTGGGGATCGGATTCTGTTCAAGTGCATGTGGAAAATTATGGTTTGAATAAGGAATACTAACAAGTACAAAAAAATTCATGTTTGTTTTACATGACCAACGGTAAGGATTTAAAGATACATTGCCGCATGATTAAGCACCCAAGGATGAAAATTAAGATTTAACTTATAAGTATTCGATTTAACGAGCATGTTCCAATTGAAAGGAAAATTTGACAGAAATGTTCTGGTCTGTTAAGGAAAGCTAAGGATGGGGGTCATACGCTCTAGTGACCTGCTGCGTGAATACGGACCCTATCAAAATTGCATAACATGTGTTGATGTTCTTCTGGCTGTCCCCTTCAACCCTGCACGCAATTTCCAAGTTCTAGTCGACAGTCACTTGTTGCAATATTCTGAGGGAGAGTCAGGATGGATAGATGTTTTCGAGAAGAATATTTGGGTAGCCCTGCCTGATAGGTTGATGGTAATATTCAATTGGTTAAGCTGTAAATGTTCTATATTCCCTGTTTTGTTCAGTGTATAATTTATATGTTTTCTGTCCCTCGTAGGTTATTGCACTTGGTTTTAAAGTAACTGTTAAATTGTATACTTAGACAAATTCACGTGAATGCAACAAGTCTTCTCTCTCTCTCTCTCTCTCTCTCTCTCTCTCTCTCTCTCTCTCTCTCTCTCAGATTTTCCCTTCTTGTATTTTCTTATCCCCCTAACCGAAGGTAGGTTTATGTTCGTGACAATTATGAAGGTCTTAATAATTCCCCTCATCTTGGCCATGTTTTCCAACTTGGGCGTTCATCAAAGTTTCAATGTTTTCGTAAAGGAGATCAGGGAAGACGGATCTCTCTCTCTCTCTCTCTCTCTCTCTCTCTCTCTCTCTCAAAGAAGAAGAAGAAGAAGAAGAAGTTCAACATTCCAGTGCTTGGTTAGCACATATCGCTCTTTAAACCTTCTGCCGTAAGTCGATACAAGCGTCCATGCTGTCGACGACCATATGTGACGTCATGAATGACGTCAGTAAAACGTCAATACTTCCTCCCTCGCCCATGACGTCATGAATCAGGCTGGACTCTGAATAAATATAGACGACGCTTTTGTTCATTGTGAATATGTTCGTCTGTCATTCTTCTTTTTTCTTTCCGCTCGTTTAAGTTCGCGTTAAATAATCTGATCCAGGACAATACCCTCAGCCTGTGTCAAAAGCAAATCTCGGATTTGCTAGGCTCGAAAAGAGGGGAATTTTTCCCTGCTGTGTTGGTAGCCTTGAGGAGGTATTGATGCAACCGGCACTGGTGACGTCACACCTTGCAACACACTCACGGACACACGACGATATCCATGCTGTCACGAACTCTCCAGACTTGTAAAGGCTTCTCACGAATTATTGCATGTCAAGTAGTTTATTTCTATTACAAAACAGAATTGCTGTTACAAATTCTTTGTCGTTCTTCGAGATACATGTGGAATATGGCTTTGTTGCCTCTGAAATTGCCTTGCAATCATATTGCCACTTCACTGTATAGTTAACCATTTTATTTCATTCTGTAAACATATTTTCATAAGGCAACATCGTATATAATGTTAATAATGTCACTGCCTTCAATGATAATTAAATATTAAAAAAAGTATGAAAACACTGCAAGCAAAACTGTGACGTTTCATGACGTAGCACCAACAATGGGACCGGCTTTCAGCGACTACATCCTTGCACCAAATACGGCCGATGTTAAGAAAATACATTTTTTTTTCTTTTACGTTAGTCAAGTAACTAAAAATTATTATTAACCTAAATATTATTATAATCGTTATTTGAGCTATTTAAAGTTTGCAAGTTACCCGTTTAGTTCAAATTGTCATGTGATCAATAATCATTTTAATCTTTATTACGTTTTTTGACAAATCTATAGCCCACATATATTCTTTAGGAACGAGTTTCCACACTGGTCATAATGGTCATGTGAGGTAATAAGAATATTATTAGTAAATGTGTGACATATTTTCTTGAAGTTATTAATTTACTCACTCATTATTATTTGAATTTTAAGTTTATAAAGAAATTGCATCACTGAAGAGATGAATAGCCTACGTGTATTTCATAAAGTTTATAATATATACTATATGTAAATACATATATATGCAGTATACAGTAGATATATATATATATATATATATATATATATATATATATATATATATATATATATTATATAATATATATATATATACATATCATATATTTTATATATACACATATATACAGTATATGCTGCATAGATACATGTACACAAAATATTGTATATATACACATACATATATATTCACATACACACACTATATATATATATATATATATATATATATACATATATATATAAAGTTTTATATCTAAAAGAGCTGTAAGTCATTAAGAACCTGACCTGTCAACCACTGCAAACGACCCCCTCCTCTCCCTTTCCCTCCCCTCCTCCCTTCCTACCTTCCTACAAGCTCACCAAACTCTAAATCTGGCGAAAACAAAAGTCTCTCCAGGCCTTTAATTATTCCCGTCCATCCATATAGATCCAAGGAATTTCAACCGGCTCTTCTGAAACAGTTTTATTCCTTTTATTGACAACATTAATTTCAAAGATTTCAGCAATTATTTTTCCCTTTTTTTATTAACATTCTCCATATGTTATGTTGAAGTTCTTTTTCTCCTATAAACTAGATATTTATAATTTCCAAGTCATCTATACTTTTCAGTTTTAATAAACATATTTTAACCAAATTCTCTCATATTTATTAATCATATTGAAATATTGATTTTACGACCTACAAAAAGATATCAGTATATAGCATAACCATTTTGACCAACAGAAAATGACTTTTGAATTTTAAATCTGCCTATATTAACCGTTAATACTGAACCCGATGTAATATTGGAGAATCCGCAAAAAAAAAAAAATAAAAAAAAAATATATATATATATATATATATATATATATATAATCCCTTATAATTATCAATATTTCTTATTTGCAGTGTAGGCCTGTGATGTTGATATTAACTTATTGAACTTAAAATCTTTATTATTTGATAACATTGTGGAAATTTTCTTAATATCTCCAGTTGTAGAACTATGTTCAAGTTTGCAATAAATTACAAACTACCCATAATTATAATAAATATACAGTTTTTGGGAGCTAAGAGACTTATTCTCAAGTACGCAACATTTCCAATTTTGACCTTGTGCATTGCATTCCAGGTTACTACCAAATACGACAAAGGCCATTTCATGAAGTTACCACTTTTATCGTTATTATTACCGACACTGCTTTTGTGGATGAAGCATCAAAACAGATTTTCCATATTTAATCTTAATCATTTACTCCCTTCTATAAGGTTTTGCAGGTATCACCTATAATTTCCAGTCACGTTATTGAAGAATTTAAAGAATATCTGCGTCATCGCAAGTTATAATCACGATATTAGACCAAAGAAGACCGACACGCTCTTGAAGAACACTAACTGAAGATTGAACACTATTGGGAGAGCGCGCACTATGCATACAGGGGAAATGGAAGAATGAAAGTAAATATAGTAGGGAAAATAAGAATTGTTTAGACTCCATACTAATGAGATTAAAGTTTAAACCCTTGAACGACCAGAAAGACGGTTCTTAGCATGAGTCAGAATCTCACTCTCTCTCTCTCTCTCTCTCTCTCTCTCTCTCTCTCTCTCTCTCTCTCATACCGTCGTCTCCGCAGAATCTCGTGTTCCAATCTTGTAGTTATCTCCAGGTTCATCCGAAGGTCCTTAGATAAAATAGCAATATAGAAGATCAATATTCGATTGCACGTTGCACGAGAGAGGCAGACAGACAGTCAGTCAGACTGACTATTCCTTCCTTTTCCCTTTTTGTGTTCAGTTCCAGCAATATCTTTTCATTTTAAATCGTTTGCTAATTTCAGAGCTTCTATTGCTTGTCAATATTTTTGACAAAAATTTCAAAATATTTTGGTATCATGTGCATATTGCTCTTCATTTACACTGAAACTGTAGTATTATGATTAAGGCTGGGCAACTTAAATAGTTTACTTTTTAAACTGTTCTGCAGCATCGAAAGGAATATCGGAGTACAGGTTAAGTAAAGCAGTAATGCCTCTCATTGTATTGGTGATAATAGTTCTGTCTTGCGAGTTTTTATTTCTAGGTACAGTAGGCTTAAGCTTCATTTTGTATCACGAGGAGACATTTCTTATTTATTGCAGGTCTCTGTTAGTTGGGCAAAGTCCTGGGGTTTAAAAACAAAGAGGCCTCCTACTCCCTTCAACATCTCGCTCAATTTAGGGTCAGGATTCGAGCTGGCATAAAGCTGGATTAATCTAGACCAATCAAATCAATTACTTATGGAGTAACGTTCAGATTTATTATATAATATAAACGTTCATCATTTTGGCATTAAGGTTTTATTAAAACACCATATGACAACAAGAGAGATCCATAACACAAACATGATCATCAGCAACAATGGCAATAACGTCAAACGGTGAAGAATTGCAATGCGATATTATCCATAGATCTTGAACTTCCTATTCAGACAATTTTAGCCTGAAATTTATTGCTTTTTAGCATGCAACATTACCTCGCCTCTCTCCAGGTCTTACTGCAAATGGTTATTGAACTTTGTGTCCAAAATTCGGTTGAATTTTTTCATTCAACCTTAGTATGACGCATGAATATGCAGTGTATTATGATTATCAGTAGTAGTAGTAGTAGTAGTAGTAGTAGTAGTAGTAGTAGTAGTAGTAGTAGTAGTAGTGATAATCATAATACGCTAAAAATCCAAGTGTCATACCAAGATTGAATGAAAAAATTCGTCCAAATTTTTGATAAAGTATTAATTCAGTAGGTTTCTAAAAGTATGATCCAGTACCCGAAGCCTCACTTCCATCTTATGATTGTCATTACCATTACTCTCCAGAATGACTCTAGTTCAGTATGACCTACTTAAAACTACTGCCATCCTTATGGTGTAAATCCAACACAATGTAGTCGGAAATCTAAGGATATAATTCCTAAAATCGCACCTGCAAAAATTAGGTCACATAGGTCTCTTATCGTTCGGTAATCCTCACCGTTTTGGAGAACTTTCATTCTACTGGGTAGGAGTAACGGGCTGCAAAAAAAGAAAAAAAAAAAGAAAGGAACCACTTGTTTCTACGTCGATGGTCGAGAACAGTATGAGAGAGAGAGAACGAGAATTTTATGCGAAGAGCTTCTCATAACAAACTTGTCAAAAAACTGGTCGAATGTTGTCAGCCCTAGTTTTTTGGCCAACGCCTACTTTCGCTCTCTCTCTCTCTCTCTCTCTCTCTCTCTCTCTCTCACAGAGTAGATCAGACCTAAGATATCATCCATAAATATACTTACTGTATACAAGATATTTTTAATTTAACTCTTGGTATTAAGAGCATATAAAAGACGAATATTTGCAGAAAATCTCGCTACCTGTCACAAAAAAAAAAATTGAGGTGACCATACACCTTAAAGGAAAGGGTGCAAGGCTCGATACTAGCAATATAGATAAGAAGTCTCTGAGTGTCTATTCGAACCAAATACAATGTTTTAGAACTAAGCTACATCCTTCAAATTTCTTATTTCGAGAGAGAGAGAGAGAGAGAGAGAGAGAGAGAGAGAGAGAGTGATGGGGGAGGATCTCCAGCGAAAGTGATCTCTTGCACAAAAGTTGCGTAATTTAGCTAGAAGAAAGATCCTAGAACCGGTACAATGTCTGTTGTTGTCGTGTTTGATTTTATCAGTATCTGAACATTAATTCTATCCTGATCTTTGGAGATCATTTCCTGTGGAACTTTACATAATCCTTTCTTTTGAAATGTTTTTTCTCTGTTTTCGTGTTTTATTTAGTTTTCCCTTTGTCACTTCACAGCATTTCAGTGCATTAAGAATATAATATATACACATAATATTTACATATATATATATAATATATATATATATATATATATATCTATATCTATATATATATATATATATATATACACACACACAAATACACGGGTGTAGTAAATTGTTAAGGCCATTAGTGTGGGATATAGGTGAATATTAACGAGGGTACGGTTTCCTTCATATTTTCGAACCTTGAAATGAAAAATAAATGTATTCATAATTTATCAATGGTAAGGAAAATAAATCATTATTTATTTTCTTTCCATTTTTAGCAAAAAATTGTGGATTACCAAAAAAATTCTTTTAACATCCCACTAAATTTCTAATGCAATTGCCTCGCTTATCGATTAAGTGTGCTCACTTTTGGGAAAAAAAAAAAACATGGTCTCAATTTGACACATTCATTAGTCACAGCCTTTATTATTATTGAGTATTTATTTTTCCTAGATGAATACAAGGGAGTGGCAACAAAGAATGCCAAGAAGCTCTGTCAGACTGTGGTCTGCATGGGATTCATTTCTTTTGTGAAAGTAAGCGGGACAAATTTTGTATGTAGGACTCATACGAGAAATAGAGAATTGGTCTTTCTTATTTTGCCGTTGAATCTCTCTCTCTCTCTCTCTCTCTCTCTCTCTCTCTCTCTCTCCACCAAGCGCACCTGTTAGCGAGTTGCTGTGTCAGTCATCCCGTCGCTCGCAACCCTGGATTGAATCATGTTTAGGTTAATGAGTCCAGGTACACGGTTTCGCAGCAGCAGTGGATTCTTAGGGAGTTCTACACTAGAAGGCTGTCAGAGCAGTTCCCGTTAACTGTCGTAGGAGGGGACACAGCAGCGACTTTCATATCTCAAGTTCCTCGAGCGCGTCAATGCAGTCTTCACGGCGCTGTTTAACCCCTCTTTCGTCTAGTTAAAAATTTGCTGGGTACGCCATGTAGATCATGCGGGCGTTATGTCAGCACGGGCTCTTGCTGCTCAAGGAGTAGCCCTGACATTTTAAGGTAACGCTTCATAAATGCCATCATCTTGAGCTTTTGAAAAACGTCCTAATGACGCGATCGACATCTTTAAATGGTACACTTAAACAAATAAATGTAATTCTATAAAAGGCAAATATGTCATAGTACCATTGCGTTTTTCGTGCCCAAGGGAAAACCAAACCTTCATTGTATGAGAGACACAAGGAAATCGATGCTAATACGAAAGACTGTTTTATTCATTAAAATCCCCATTATTTTCCCCACGAAATGAACCTTGGAACTGCTGTTACAGGAAAGCTACTGGAATTCCAGATCCTCGTCGCTAATTGATTTTGTTGATCTCTCCGTCCGATGATTCCTTATTGATCATTTTCTATAGATGATTTTTCCGTGAAAACGCGATGTCAAAGACGTTCGAACAATATGCAAGATGCTTACAGACTTTTCAAACCACAATCGAAATTTTGGACCTCATTAGAAAGTTAAAAAAGGGACCACTGTGACGTGGAGTATCCATATGAATTTGTATGCTGATCCATTTATTTATTCTCTCTCTCTCTCTCTCTCTCTCTCTCTCTCTCTCTCTCCAGCTTCTAGTTTCATAATAAAAATAGGTAACTACAAGAACATTTACATCTTATTCTACATGACAGAGGATTTAGTTATCTTAAATTCTAAAAACGCACGTCGAAGCAATCAGTTCAGTAACCCAAGACTCTTCAAAGGAAGCGAGTCTTGTTGAAAATTTTTGTTCTGTGTACCCAGGATGGGAGTTATCACGAAGGTTTAAGCCTGTGGTAAAACCTACGGGATTTAAATTATCTTTTCAGCACCATCATTCGAGGTGTCCTTTGGGTGTAAAAAATGTGCTTGCAATAAAATACGTAAGAAACATTACTTGGCTAGAAAGAAGTAGAAACGCATCTTTCCGGTTAAAGGAACGGATTTAAAGGTTTCTGGAAGTAACTTGAGAGGATTACTGCAATGGAAAATGCATTAGAGGAGTGCTCTCCATGTTGCAAGAGGCCTAATAGGCTGAACTTAAGGAAGCGCTGATGAGGGCCAGTAATCTGAAATACTCGAAGATGCAAAAGAAACTAATGGATATATACATACATACATACATACATATATATATATATATATATATATATATATTATATAATACACCAAAATATGTATTCACGTGAGCAGGAATAAGA
Source organism: Palaemon carinicauda (assembly GCF_036898095.1). Taxonomy (NCBI): domain Eukaryota; kingdom Metazoa; phylum Arthropoda; class Malacostraca; order Decapoda; family Palaemonidae; genus Palaemon; species Palaemon carinicauda. Next base: position 16,151,822 of record NC_090757.1, read on the forward strand.
GATGACTTATACCTCGTCCCCTAACCTGAAAAAAAAAAAAGTTATAACCAAACAATTTCTTTCAACTCATTTTTCATCGTAGCACGGAGAACAGACCATCTATTTTTCACAGAGAGACAATGGATTTAAAAGGCCGCATTTCTCGCCATTCCGAACTGATGGGACAGAGGTGGTAAAGTACGTGGAGCAGTACTGTACCCAGGCTGCTATGTGGATGTGGATGTGGATGCGGATCTCCCTCTCCCTCTCTCTCTCCTCTCCCCTCGACGGCGTTCGGCAAAAGTTTCTCTTTAAACAATCCCGCTATATTACGATTGGATGGTTGAAGGTAGAGCCTCGATCCTTCTCCTTTATGAAGCTTCCCTTCTGGAACAGCTCTGGAAGAGAGACAGAGAGATGGGGGGTGGGTAGAGAGAGAGAGAGAGAGAGAGACAGAGCGAGAGAGAGAGACCACCACACTCTACGGTGGTCGCTTGCGGAAGGCGTGGTGTATGTCTACCGCTAAGGGCACGCGCATAATCAGTTGCTCGTCAGACATAACCTGTGGCTGGGGTCCCGATAGTGGCTGGACCTTATCCTTGTTTGCTTCGTTTCTTTTATGTAGCTGTAGAGTGCTTTTATTTTTTTTTATCGCTTCATGCTGTACAGTGCGTTGTTTAGTACCTCACGCAGCTCGTTTTTTTATGTATACCGCTCTAGTACACTTTGTACTCAGGGAAATGGTTTGATCTGCTATGTAGAACCCCCACCGTGTGCTGTAACAAACAACACTCGCTTCCTCCACCCACTGTAGAGTAGACAGATTTAGTCCGTCAATTAATCAAAATTAGATCGTACATCCGGAGGCTAGACACAGCCGGAAGGAAGGGTTCGTTTTACCTTCGTGTATAAATCTTTGGAAAACATCTGAACGTCGAGAATCGCGGTTCCGACATACACAGCAAAAGGAGGTCATGCGGCGGACACTCAAACAGGTTGTCATCGGACTCCAAACTGGACGAGTTGCCTTTTTCAAGAAACGTTAACTTATCTAATTTTTTTAATTAGTGTGACCTCATAAATTATTTAGAGATAAAAAGAGCTTTTCAATTTTGCTCTTCAAAAACTAAACGTTATCAAAATGACGTGTGCGAAGATAAATGGCTGTCGGAAAAGACTGTAACCTTCCAAGGGCGCAAGTTTCTCGAGTCCATCCCAGGTTTTAAAGAAGAGGAAGTCAGGAAGCCACCGGGATCAATTGAGCGCCGTGTTTTCAAGTTACCTATTCAGCCTGGTGAGTAATCTGCCTTTATTTATCTACTTTTCCTCACACTTGACCCGGTGAAGTGAATGCACCAGAGAGGATTATCGAGTACAGTATTCGTTCAACGTGAAGCGTAGAGGATAATATAGAAATTTAGAGAAGTACTAAAAAGACTTTTAACGCATAACACTCAATGGAACTTATTTTTCATTTTTTTTAATCATTTCATTAGTGGCATTAATTTTCATCCGTACATCATCAATAGTTGAGCTATGTACATTCCAAGATATTAACTCTTTAAGAGAGAGAGAGAGAGAGAGAGAGAGAGAGAGAGAGAGAGAGAGAGTTGGGGGCGGGGACAGAGGGTGGATCGACAGCAGGGAAGTTGATAACAATAATAATAATAACTGTTTGTATGCCAAAGATACGTTGCTTGGAAATGTAGCACGGATAGCCACATCGCTTCCACCTGTCGATTAAAACAAGTTGGAGACTACCTTTACAACAACTCTGAATCAAACTGTTCGAGGATAGGATAAAATCTCTCTCTCTCTCTCTCTCTCTCTCTCTCTCTCTCTCTCTCTGTGTGTGTGTGTGTTGGGAGAGCATCATGTACAAGGCCACCGTGTACATTTTACATACATATGTATTATGTATACAAACATAACCTCTACTTCCAAACCCACTCACTATATATATATATATATATATATACATGCATGTGTGTGTTTGTCTGTAAGGGTATGTCAGACATGTTCTACGAAAAATTTATATTTCCCACAACTTAATGATCACGATTACTTGCACCTTTATTGCATACTGGGTTCTCCTTTACTACATTCTTTAAATATTTTAACTTGGTTTTATTTTTGTGGTTAAAGATAAACGACCATTCTTGCATAATGGCCGTTTAGTCCGATACGGAAGTCATTCGTTTAACTGCCAGCTTCCGAAGTCACTCCCGGAATAAAATTGCATTTTGAATTTTCAGCCCAATCTAAATAATGACAATAATGAAATAACTTATCTTACCACAAGTTCCTTTAAATAATCATTTGTATATTTTACTTATATATAGTAAATATAAATAATTATCTGTATATATATATATATATATATATATATACATATAAACAAGATTTTTTTTGTCTGCTAAGTAGTACATGCCAGTCATAATGAAACACACCTGAACAAGAGGAATATTTACGGCATTCTCTGACACGTTTTGTTCCCCATTTTCCTCACTCGTGCTGCAAATCTTAACCTCTGGACAAACTTCAGGAAAACACCTTACTCGCCCGACCCAATAATTCAAGAATATCTTAGTACCCTTAATGAAATTATATACGAGGCCATTTTACCAAGCCGTAGTCACCGATTTCTTTACAATTGGGGATTCAAAATATATAACTTTATTACCTAGCGTTTACATTTCTTAATTTCAGGATTCTAATAAAAGCCCAATCGCATATGAGTAAGAATTGAAATGTGAGGATTAGGACAAATATAACTCAGTATGTACGTCATGTATTTATCCTGTTTACCAATTATGTGATCTTGGTCGGAATATAGAAACCAGAAATAATAACAGAAGCAGCAGTAATAGTAGTACTAGTAACTAAACATATATTTATCTTATCTTCCCCCATGTTTGTTGTGTGTTCTGAAGCTGCTAAAGTTTACCATTGTTCGTTTTGTTTTCAAAATAAACGATTCTTTGAGGGTACATCAAGAATTATACTTCATAACAGAGCCAGTAAGTTATTTGCGAGATTCTAAAATACTCCTTTCATTTTTAGAGGACAGTTTACAGCCATCATGAAATCGATAATGTACATGACATTTAGCCATTTATTGTTAGTTCCGCACACTGTTGACTGAGCAACTCCATTATATGTTGCAAGAGTTTCTATCCTACGTCTTGTATGATAGAAAAAAACAATCATTAAGAAAATAATGGACCCTGAAAGGGCACAGAAATTAAAATCGAAAGTTTGGGATAACGTATTGTTGCATTGTTTACATCTATCCGGAACAGCTGTTAGGGGACTAGATGTCGTAAGGTTCCAGCTCAAAAGGCATCTCCCTTTGTTTAACCTTTTTACTATGTCGTTTTCTGAGGAGGAACGAAAACCCTTCGACTTTTCTTGTACCTTCCTTAAGGGTAAGGTCACGTGACTACGTGATTTTGATCACAATTCATTGATTGTGCAATACAACCCAAAATGGGTTACATGTTTCAAGTCTACAGACAAGGTGAATTTCCTGCTGAATGGCATTCTAAATCCTCGTGAAATTATTAATTCTTATAATCAAAACGTCGTATGTTTATCTACATGAATGTAACCAATATCTACATAAAAAATTGTATAACCAAGTGCACAAGGTTCTGATCTCTTCTTTGAAGATTATAGATATATAAATTTAATTCATAAGAGACTCCCAAGTGAACTTTGGTAGTACCAAATTAATTCTAAATATGGCGGTACACTGAAATAATTCCACCCAATGGGAATAACCTATACCATCCCACTCCCTCTCTTTCTGCATCTGCATGGAGAGAAATTAATTTTACAATTAACTATGTATTTTCTCTTTAGAATAAAATAAAATTCGCAAAACGCATATAATACACACACACACACACATATATATATATATATATATATATATACACATATATACACACACACACATATATATATATATATATATACACGTTTGATATTTTTTTCAATTTTTATGACGCATGATAATTTCTAATTCCCTAAATTTTACCTCCCATTTTTCTTTTTATTTACAAGGGTCGTAGAGTTCTATGCAACTTCGGAGATACTTTCGCAGCTCTAAATCTATGGAGGAATGCGCAAATTATGGTCTGCTATAACAGTGTTGCGGTATATGGAGTGTGGTCTGGCCCCCAATAAAACAGAATGTCTTTTATACAGCTCAATGTTTCCAACACTAAAAACCCTTAAATTCGACGGACAGTTCATGAAAATACTTGAATTCCTACGAGAATGAGATGTTTTACGCAATCGTTTACAGAACCACACTTTCCCTCATACTGAAGTATTTTTTGCGCAATTACACAATCGAGCCATACGGGAAAGGAAATGTCTTTAGAAGAAATTTTTCTTGTCAAGGAGCTGAAAGCCCACGTATATATTTTCGATATTTTTTGTGACGTTGGATTTAAAGTCTTAGTTAGACTTGCTATAACATGCATTATTATAAGACAAAATTATTTTTTTATCAATGGTATTATGAAATACTTATTTTCTTTCATAAACCTTACTAGTTAACGTATAGAGCATTTACAAGACGAAAATATTTTCAGTGTTCTTATTAAGAATTTTCGAATGAACAAAAATTATTTCCTCATACTTAAAAGATACATTTATATATGAAATAATTATGTTTAAATAATTATCGCGAAAAGTTTTGTAAAAATTCAAAGCTTCTTTAAAAATCCTTATAGCTAAAAATATTTTGGTATTATCAACGCAAACTGATTTTTTATATTGACACGTCATTTTTGAGTATTCAACACAAATGTTCAAAACAATCAAGATTTTACGAGCGATCGACCGTGTGTGGGCTCAGATGTCTATTAATTCACATTATTTGTGGTTTCTCGTTATACCACACGAATGGACGTAGCAATCTTTCTTTTTCGCCTTTTAGTTATGACTTGATATTATTGGAGGTCCTTTGCGTCAATAAGGGATGATTTTGATGATATTGCGAGGTTAATTTTTGAGTCAATACAAGAAAATTTAACGGATTGTTAGAAATATTCACATTGCATATATATTGTATTTCAATGTGGTAATTAGAAAAAAAAAACAGCTGTTGTGGAAACTCGTTGAGGGTAGTTTATAAAAATAAGAGTTTTTGATGCAAAGTAAAATTTATCGATAACCATATCTCTAATTAACTTGAATAAAGAACTTTTCAACGATCGGTACTTCAGCGACGGCAAAACATCTGGCCACCAGCGTTGTGCTGCCATATGAAAACTAATGGATCTGCGCAAGCGACTGAGCATCCTTAAGGTGATATATGATTTCAATATCCTCTTTCCATTTCACGATTTTGAGTGAAATGCGTCTCCGTCAGCAGTCACTGAAACTAACGCACTTGCATTCATACTTTTTAGTCTGTTTTGTTTCCCCTTTTGTGCCACAAACGGTTCCTCGGGTGCTCAAGCAACAGAAGGGAAATGAAAATAACAACTGCAGAGCTCTAAAATCACTTCCTTTCTTTCTCTCTTGAGGATAGAGGTCTTTCAATGTTTCGCGTGATGGCTTGTGCAATGTGCACGTGGCCAAACTTAACATTTAGCTGACAGGCAAAACCGAGATGGGGGAGGGAGGGGGCTTGCTTTGTGCTATCTCTCTGGTGATAAGTAACTGCAAGAAGCCACAGCACTGAACTGAGACACAATCCGACAGGTTCCAGGATTCTTTCCGCCTGTCCTGCGACCGCCCCATCTACACGCACAATCCTGATCTTCACGCTCGTAGTCGAAGAACAGATGTTCGGACTCCTGTAGGAGTTGCTGTAGGATGCATATCTGTGTGAAATGATTCATTTACTATCGCATGATCTTGCTAAACAAAGAATGTTGTTATTGGCAGAGAGGTGTAGATTAGGAGCCTTCCAATTGGCTACGCGTGTGCAGTGGCCACGCCCAGCGTTTGGGGTGGAGTCAGACAGGCCCCACCCCATGACCTGCTGACCCATCGTCCTTTGCGCATGCGTCGCTGCAGCTAGCTTGTGAATGATAGCAAAAGTGAACTGCTGGGTGGGGGAATGGCGTGGCAGGTAGGCTATTGCGCGTGAAACGAGTCCGTTAGTTTGAACGGTACCATCGTGGTGAACACACGTGTAGCCCGGAGCAGGCCAGCTCTCAGCCTGTCCGCCGAAGCCACTCTTCCTCCTCCTGCACCACCCCCACCCCCACCGCCGCCGCCCTGCACACTCCCTCCCGCGAAAGTGATATTTCCACATTGCTGGCCAGCCACTTTTTGCCGATGCGCCCGTGGTGGCTGCTCTAAGGGACCACCGCCCGTCTCACTCCGTCCCCGCCCGGGCCAGAAGCCACACCACCCGTACCGCCGCTCCCGACAAAAATCGGTCGTCTAGTCAGTTCGGCGGTGCCCCGGCCTTGGGTAGTGCCTGAGGCCAACCCAAAATACTACTACTAACTGCACCACCTTTATTTCTCCTCCTCCTCCACCGCCCACTCTTAGTCACCACAACACTCGCGGAGTCGTGAATGGCAGATGGTGATCAGATGGTGATCTCAGTGTGAGACTGGAAGTGTTAAGAATTGGACAGGAGCCGTTCCTTGGATCGGCGCCGTAAGAGGTGGTGAGAGAAATAACAGTGACCCAGTGCCTCGCTTTTGAATATACCTCCAGGGCCTCTTGTGTTGGGTGTACGTTTTGTGTGTGCATGTGTGAGTGTGCATGTGGATTTCTTGCGTGTTTTACTTATGCCCATGGCACCACACATGCATCTGATTTTTCATGACCAGTGAAACAACTGAAAATAGACATTCATGATAGCTATCTGGATTTGAAGTGACTTCAACATAGAAATTTTTACTAGAAGAAGCTAAAGTGATAGTTTGGATGTCTCGTTCGTCCCACAAGTGGACTTGGATGATTTACCTTCTGCAGCAGATGAACTAAGCGACTACAGCCAACCTGTTGTGCCTGCATGCGTTCAATCTCGCAAGTGTCTCCATGCTTTTGGTTGAAGGTAAGGCAGCATCGCACTTGGCCCCTTCCACAATTTCAAGAAAATTTATCGGCGAAAAAAAATGGTTCTGAAGAATAGAGTCGGTATATATAAAACAAAATTAATCGGCTTAGCATAATTGCTATCTTAAAAATTATTTGGTGGGATAAAAAAAAATTCTCGATGAACCCAACTTGGAAAACTCCACGCGCTTTTCTCAACCCTTCCGAGTTGTCTCGAAATTCATTTCACCCTCAGTAAGACATGTTTTCAAAATGAAAAACAGTTTGGCATTACATACGTTGGAGGAGAGTATACCTACTTCCCTCAGAACCATTACTTAACTAAGAGTTGTTCTTAAAGGGGCTATTTCAGTGCTGTTTCTCGGTTGGTTGCCGTTTTCATGCGAAGTGTTTAGGAGCGACGCAATATTGCGATATGTTTCCTTTAATAAACACGTCTTTTGGCCGTGGCCTATCAATTTACAGTACCAAAATCCTAGAGAAAAATAAATCTTTATCTCTGGAAAATTACAATACAATTATTGTAAATATCCGTCTTTCGTGTTTCAGAGCATTTAAAGTTTTACGCAAACTTACCACGATTATTTAATTTCTAATTGTATTACATACATAAGACCATAGCTTCCATTAAGACTTCAAATATCTAAGCAAGGAAGTGACACGTACCCTGACTAGCTCTTAATTCAAAATTCATTCATTCTCAAACAACTACGAAAGAGAAAAATTAATCCTCTTTGATTTCGTCATATCATACACACCAAATGGAAATTTTAATCCGCTTCATGTGCTGGCGAAAAGTTTTTATGTATTTCAATAAAAATACGAACTATAACTTATGGTTAATTGGTAGC
>NC_090757.1:16164689-16170018 GCF_036898095.1 Palaemon carinicauda
TGCTTTCGCTCACGTATCTCCTCTAGGAGAGAGAGAGAGAGAGAGAGGGGGGGGGTGAGGGAGGGAGAAATTGTATGGGCATGTTCTTCTCATGAGGAAGTTTTTAATCAGGCGGAGTTCAATATACAGTAAATTCTATATTTTTTTTTTCATAATTTAACAGTATAAATGGGTTCTTCACTTACATTAATCCTGGCGTTAAATCCTGCAGAAGATTATTAACAACATTCATTATCGAAAATTATTTCCTCGAGTCGGACACTTTCGCTCACGCCAGGGAGGAAGGTGACGCTGTCGAATCGCATTCTGTCCGATACGAGGGGAAACGTTCCCCTCTTTAGCTTTACAGTCTCTTCATGGTCGCGCAGCACTGAACGAGAACAATAGCGCTCTCGCGCGGCGCGACAAAACTGCCGCACTAATACCTCGTCAACAAATTAAAACAACCAGCCGCGAAATGCCAACAAATTTATGCCGGACTCCCAGGGGACGCCGCTCCCCTTTTATACCAAGGAGATCCAAGGAACGCCCTCAAACTGTGGCCTGGTCTTGGTCGTGTAAGATCACATCCTTGTCCGCGTTACAGTCTTTCCCGAGTGCGAGACTCTGAAAAGGTCGTCCTCACGTCGCAGTGTTGTCGTATCATAGGGAATTTCCCATAGGGCATAATCACATTCGGACGAAGTTCGCCGCCCTTTGTAAGGCTACTGTATTCCCCGATTACGTAATAATACTGTGACTTGCCATTAAATTCATTATTTTCAATATTATTTTAGTTGTGACCAGGTGGAACTCTGGGAAAAAATGTATCAACACAGGTGTGCGTTGCTGGTAGATCGCGGATAGACTAAATAATCAGGTGTACACGTAGAGAAATCATCTCTTTATATAATAAAGAGATATTTTCATCTTGCGTTCTGCCAAGTATAACACTGCCTCTCTGTTATTCTGTTATATCTTGACGTTCTTACTACAAAGCCATCTGTGATCAACCTCAAGAATTAATTGAGCAACGCTAAAAAGAAATATCATCTTCTAAACGTATCAATCAAGGGGAAAAATAAGTTAATAGCTGCGTGTGAAAGACTATGAATTACAATTTTGATATCTAGTTTTAAATTCACTATATAATCCGAAGGACCTCCCGTGAAGCAGTGAATAATTGAGAATTAAAATTAGCAGCTAATATCTTTTCGCTTCGGAAAGATTTCTTCCAGCTGGCCGAGACGTCGCAAATTGTTGCATTATATATAAAAGAAAGGATTTCATATTTACTGTACCGATGATACCGTGCGTTGCCTTCCACTTCGGACAGTATAGTCAGTTGGTTGCAATGAATGTTGAGAGTAAGTGTTTTTTTCACTTTAGTTTTACTATAATTAAGTACATGAAAACCACATGATTTATACTGATGTTTTGCCTTGGTTAGGTTTCGTTCTTGAGTGTTTTATATATCTTTCAAACATTTTTGCACAAATCTTTTTTTTTATACCAAAGAAATCCATTGCATGTCTTCAGATCAGTTTTGTGATCACATTAGCATTAATAATAACGGAGAGAAGTCTAGGGGAAGATATCGACTATTTTCGGCGTATTTTAAGGATCAGGCTCGTTTGAAAAACTCTAGGGCATCTAAATGCCAAAAAAGAATATTTAACCTTTTCAAAAATTATTTTGAATACAGAGATGTCAATACACAAAATATTCATACCTGAGCTGTCATAGCTCCTTGCTGGTTATTAACAATTGCCAAATAGAATGCTATCTTATAATATTAAATATGTACTTCTCTAGAACTGAAAAGTCGTATGGACTAAACGTAAAATAACTTCTCATTAAATCTATAAAAGTTGTAATTACAAAGGAGCACATTCAGAGAAACTAATAAATAGTAACAGATGTTTCTATCAAACGTCACTGATTAAGGAGAGATAAAAACCTGAATGGAAATTACCGGGCTTCCTATTCGAAGACTAACCAAGCCTGATTTACTCGATCAAAGGTGAATGTTGGAGATAGGGGACAAGATCTCAAGAGATAAGAAATTGCCATTTTCCAAATATTCAAATGAATTTTGCCTGTCTCCAAGAGTTGCTTGAGGAAATTCTAACTAAAAAATAAATTGCTAAGTATTCCAATATTTTTTTAGATATAAAAATCAACCATCTAAAACTAATTTACTAGAGTAAATAAAATAAAATAAAAATCAGAACAATGCTCAAGTGTTACTTAGTCCTACTTCCGCCTACCTATAGGGACACGATAGATATGGTATCTGCTCTTCACTACGTCACTCTTAAGAATGAAGTTATTTGCGGGGGATTTGGGGAATAAGATAATCGACGTCACAGATAAACCATTGGTTATACCGTCAGTCGTGACGTTATACCGTTGCGTGAAACACTGGTGACTCTGGGCATGTTCAATACGTTAAGCTTTAACATGAAGGGTAGTGAAATAGATGACTTCGTCTGGGAATTGTTCGGTAAGTCTCCATATTTTTATTAACATAATAACTAGATTACTCCTGAATTGAATTATTTTAATTCGCTCATAAATCTCAATACCGTTTGCAAGTATAATACTACTCTCAAAATCAACCTGTAAGCTGTAACATACACGTATGTAGTGAAAATCAGTGGTGTTATATATTTTTATATATATATATATATATATATATATATATATATATATATATATATATATATATATATATATATATATATATATATATATATATATATATATATATATAATATAAATGTGAGTGTGTGACGAATTTCGTTATCACGAACGCAAATTTTGTTTTCTTATATTTTTTTCTCATTTTTTACCCTTTCTCGAAGTTTTCTTCTTAGACGACGATTACTTTTTGACTACCTTTTTTAACTGATACAAAATATTGGCCCGAGCAAATAGGTTACCAAGTGGTGCCTGTTGCGTACGTAACAACGGCTCACGTGAACAAATGAATTAATCTTTCTAAATTTTTGGTGAGCATTGATGAACATTTAACAATATTTCGTCAGAGTCCTTTTTCCGACCAATATCTAATAGCAATATGACACTATTTAGTATGTGTGTGTTAATATTGAATCCCTCCCACCTATTATTAACAGTGGCATATCACCATTAAACCCCCCACAAGCCATTAACGGAATTATTCGCTATTAAATCCTTCTCTTTCATTTATTACTATTGCATCTTTTCAACTATATTTAATAAGCAGTTTTCCAGCCGTCACAAATTTAATCCAATGATCCAGCAATGCAGAACATTGAGATAAAATTGATCATCTCTTGTTTAATGTCACTTGTACTACCAGTGTTCTGTGCTCTAATCATAAAATTAACTTTATATATCTTTTTTTCTTAACCAATAAATCCATTTCTTTTTCTGATGTTTTCAGGCGTGGACGTAACCCAAGAGAGCTCCCTCACTCCTGACGAAACTCCAGCTGTGCCTCATCCTTCCTTCACGCCCCCTCATTCTCATCCTCACAACATGCTTGTCTTGCAGCCACAGGTGAGTTCATATCTCTCTCTCTCTCTCTCTCTCTCTCTCTCTCTCTCTCTCTCTCTCTCTCTCTCTCTCTCTCTCTCAAGCTATCCGGAAAACAGCAGCAGGAAATCGTTCCATTTAACTCTCGTTTCTTCCTCCTCCTCCCTCATGAAATTCTTGGTTCTTCCTGGTTGTTAAACAGAGTTCCTTCACTGGAGCTTTATTATCCTAAGCAGACACCAGGAACTCAGTCATCATTGGCTTCTGATGGTTTTCACATGTTTAATGATTACACGTTTTACCCACCTGCTGTTTTCCATATGCTTTTTTACCTTTTTTCCAAAATTTACATACAATTGGTAATAACAATGATAGTGATAATTCAACTATGTTGTCTAAGCTTTTGTTGCCTGAATTATGTTGGTCCTGGTTTTATGAATTTTCACTGTCATTCAGTCCTTAAAACTGCTTTTCAGTCAAACTCAAATTCAGGCAACACTATTATATCAGTATTTGCATTTGATTTCCTTGAATTTCAGAGGAGGTAAACCGACTCCCTTCTCTTCCTGTAGAATTATGATTTATTCTCGTTTCTTACACTATTTTCTTCTCAATGCATATCGCATATGTCCCCCACCATTATATAACACTGAATAAAAAACATTATGTGTAGAATCTTACAAACGAAATCTGCCACAGATTCCATATGGGTTAGATTAGAGAGCAGGAAAGCATTAAAATATATTTCTCTTATCTTCCCTTATCATATAGAAGAGTTCTTGATCAGGAAGCAGTAATCCAAAATGAAATGTCTTGATAGCTGATCTGTGACAAAGATAACTGATAATCAGAACGCTGCCAAGTGAGAACTTAAATTAGATTTCTGGTCACCGAATTTAAATTCACAGATAGTGCGATTCAAATTAGATATCAAAGAACAACAAATCAATTCGAGAAAATTTGCAACCAAGATACAACTGATAATTGGATTAAGAGGTTTGTCTAGAAACTTACACATCTGACATGAGTAAAATTGGGCAGTAGGCCCAGTGGGTAAGGAAGAGATTGCTTGATTGCTTGCGCTCCTTTCTCATTAAACCTTGAGGAGCGAGGTAGTCAAGTGTGACCCGTGCTTGCTTGCTTGGCACTGGGACTGGGTGTGGCTTAGGCGTGGCCCTGAGCCAATGAAAGTGACAAGAGGCCCAAAGCAATTCGAAATTTACTCTCTCGAAGACTCTTCACACCTCTCCTTTCATTCAAAGACACACGCAAACTTATCTAGAGAGTAAGTGTAACCCACGACCCCTTCCAAACTTAGGTGTGTATATATATATATATATATATATATATATATATATATATATATATATATATATATATATATATATATATATATATATATATATTCTAGTACGTACTGAATTAACAACTAACAGCAAAATCAATTTCACCCGAGATTAAAAGTAATATATCGTTATGGAGTCAGTTAGCAAGTCGGTCATAAATTCAATTAATCAAATAGCCAGTGCTTTTGTGAATGTAGTTTTCCAGATCTCCTTTCCATTTCTTTCCAGAATTGTAAGAGCCCCAGTAGGAGATTAAACAAAAAATAGATATATACCGATGACGAACGGTTGTGGTAGATTGGTGGGGGGGAGTGAGAGTAAGGAAGCAGGGGTAGGGGGATAGAGGGAAGGAGGGTGGTATAAGTACTCCCAGAGAAGGAGGTCAGTTTTTGCCTCTGTCTCCCTCTATCGTGTGTAGATCGGTAATGAGTAGCTTGCTCCTATCACCACGGGGCATCTAGGGTCACCCTCTTATTGTGGCC
>NC_090757.1:16175518-16263018 GCF_036898095.1 Palaemon carinicauda
TCAACACAGGTGTGCGTTGCTGGTAGATCGCGGATAGACTAAATAATCAGGTGTACACGTAGAGAAATCATCTCTTTATATAATAAAGAGATATTTTCATCTTGCGTTCTGCCAAGTATAACACTGCCTCTCTGTTATTCTGTTATATCTTGACGTTCTTACTACAAAGCCATCTGTGATCAACCTCAAGAATTAATTGAGCAACGCTAAAAAGAAATATCATCTTCTAAACGTATCAATCAAGGGGAAAAATAAGTTAATAGCTGCGTGTGAAAGACTATGAATTACAATTTTGATATCTAGTTTTAAATTCACTATATAATCCGAAGGACCTCCCGTGAAGCAGTGAATAATTGAGAATTAAAATTAGCAGCTAATATCTTTTCGCTTCGGAAAGATTTCTTCCAGCTGGCCGAGACGTCGCAAATTGTTGCATTATATATAAAAGAAAGGATTTCATATTTACTGTACCGATGATACCGTGCGTTGCCTTCCACTTCGGACAGTATAGTCAGTTGGTTGCAATGAATGTTGAGAGTAAGTGTTTTTTTCACTTTAGTTTTACTATAATTAAGTACATGAAAACCACATGATTTATACTGATGTTTTGCCTTGGTTAGGTTTCGTTCTTGAGTGTTTTATATATCTTTCAAACATTTTTGCACAAATCTTTTTTTTTATACCAAAGAAATCCATTGCATGTCTTCAGATCAGTTTTGTGATCACATTAGCATTAATAATAACGGAGAGAAGTCTAGGGGAAGATATCGACTATTTTCGGCGTATTTTAAGGATCAGGCTCGTTTGAAAAACTCTAGGGCATCTAAATGCCAAAAAAGAATATTTAACCTTTTCAAAAATTATTTTGAATACAGAGATGTCAATACACAAAATATTCATACCTGAGCTGTCATAGCTCCTTGCTGGTTATTAACAATTGCCAAATAGAATGCTATCTTATAATATTAAATATGTACTTCTCTAGAACTGAAAAGTCGTATGGACTAAACGTAAAATAACTTCTCATTAAATCTATAAAAGTTGTAATTACAAAGGAGCACATTCAGAGAAACTAATAAATAGTAACAGATGTTTCTATCAAACGTCACTGATTAAGGAGAGATAAAAACCTGAATGGAAATTACCGGGCTTCCTATTCGAAGACTAACCAAGCCTGATTTACTCGATCAAAGGTGAATGTTGGAGATAGGGGACAAGATCTCAAGAGATAAGAAATTGCCATTTTCCAAATATTCAAATGAATTTTGCCTGTCTCCAAGAGTTGCTTGAGGAAATTCTAACTAAAAAATAAATTGCTAAGTATTCCAATATTTTTTTAGATATAAAAATCAACCATCTAAAACTAATTTACTAGAGTAAATAAAATAAAATAAAAATCAGAACAATGCTCAAGTGTTACTTAGTCCTACTTCCGCCTACCTATAGGGACACGATAGATATGGTATCTGCTCTTCACTACGTCACTCTTAAGAATGAAGTTATTTGCGGGGGATTTGGGGAATAAGATAATCGACGTCACAGATAAACCATTGGTTATACCGTCAGTCGTGACGTTATACCGTTGCGTGAAACACTGGTGACTCTGGGCATGTTCAATACGTTAAGCTTTAACATGAAGGGTAGTGAAATAGATGACTTCGTCTGGGAATTGTTCGGTAAGTCTCCATATTTTTATTAACATAATAACTAGATTACTCCTGAATTGAATTATTTTAATTCGCTCATAAATCTCAATACCGTTTGCAAGTATAATACTACTCTCAAAATCAACCTGTAAGCTGTAACATACACGTATGTAGTGAAAATCAGTGGTGTTATATATTTATATATATATATATATATATATATATATATATATATATATATATATATATATATATATATATATATATATATATAGTGAGTGTGTGACGAATTTCGTTATCACGAACGCAAATTTTGTTTTCTTATATTTTTTTCTCATTTTTTACCCTTTCTCGAAGTTTTCTTCTTAGACGACGATTACTTTTTGACTACCTTTTTTAACTGATACAAAATATTGGCCCGAGCAAATAGGTTACCAAGTGGTGCCTGTTGCGTACGTAACAACGGCTCACGTGAACAAATGAATTAATCTTTCTAAATTTTTGGTGAGCATTGATGAACATTTAACAATATTTCGTCAGAGTCCTTTTTCCGACCAATATCTAATAGCAATATGACACTATTTAGTATGTGTGTGTTAATATTGAATCCCTCCCACCTATTATTAACAGTGGCATATCACCATTAAACCCCCCACAAGCCATTAACGGAATTATTCGCTATTAAATCCTTCTCTTTCATTTATTACTATTGCATCTTTTCAACTATATTTAATAAGCAGTTTTCCAGCCGTCACAAATTTAATCCAATGATCCAGCAATGCAGAACATTGAGATAAAATTGATCATCTCTTGTTTAATGTCACTTGTACTACCAGTGTTCTGTGCTCTAATCATAAAATTAACTTTATATATCTTTTTTTCTTAACCAATAAATCCATTTCTTTTTCTGATGTTTTCAGGCGTGGACGTAACCCAAGAGAGCTCCCTCACTCCTGACGAAACTCCAGCTGTGCCTCATCCTTCCTTCACGCCCCCTCATTCTCATCCTCACAACATGCTTGTCTTGCAGCCACAGGTGAGTTCATATCTCTCTCTCTCTCTCTCTCTCTCTCTCTCTCTCTCTCTCTCTCTCTCTCTCTCTCTCTCTCTCAAGCTATCCGGAAAACAGCAGCAGGAAATCGTTCCATTTAACTCTCGTTTCTTCCTCCTCCTCCCTCATGAAATTCTTGGTTCTTCCTGGTTGTTAAACAGAGTTCCTTCACTGGAGCTTTATTATCCTAAGCAGACACCAGGAACTCAGTCATCATTGGCTTCTGATGGTTTTCACATGTTTAATGATTACACGTTTTACCCACCTGCTGTTTTCCATATGCTTTTTTACCTTTTTTCCAAAATTTACATACAATTGGTAATAACAATGATAGTGATAATTCAACTATGTTGTCTAAGCTTTTGTTGCCTGAATTATGTTGGTCCTGGTTTTATGAATTTTCACTGTCATTCAGTCCTTAAAACTGCTTTTCAGTCAAACTCAAATTCAGGCAACACTATTATATCAGTATTTGCATTTGATTTCCTTGAATTTCAGAGGAGGTAAACCGACTCCCTTCTCTTCCTGTAGAATTATGATTTATTCTCGTTTCTTACACTATTTTCTTCTCAATGCATATCGCATATGTCCCCCACCATTATATAACACTGAATAAAAAACATTATGTGTAGAATCTTACAAACGAAATCTGCCACAGATTCCATATGGGTTAGATTAGAGAGCAGGAAAGCATTAAAATATATTTCTCTTATCTTCCCTTATCATATAGAAGAGTTCTTGATCAGGAAGCAGTAATCCAAAATGAAATGTCTTGATAGCTGATCTGTGACAAAGATAACTGATAATCAGAACGCTGCCAAGTGAGAACTTAAATTAGATTTCTGGTCACCGAATTTAAATTCACAGATAGTGCGATTCAAATTAGATATCAAAGAACAACAAATCAATTCGAGAAAATTTGCAACCAAGATACAACTGATAATTGGATTAAGAGGTTTGTCTAGAAACTTACACATCTGACATGAGTAAAATTGGGCAGTAGGCCCAGTGGGTAAGGAAGAGATTGCTTGATTGCTTGCGCTCCTTTCTCATTAAACCTTGAGGAGCGAGGTAGTCAAGTGTGACCCGTGCTTGCTTGCTTGGCACTGGGACTGGGTGTGGCTTAGGCGTGGCCCTGAGCCAATGAAAGTGACAAGAGGCCCAAAGCAATTCGAAATTTACTCTCTCGAAGACTCTTCACACCTCTCCTTTCATTCAAAGACACACGCAAACTTATCTAGAGAGTAAGTGTAACCCACGACCCCTTCCAAACTTAGGTGTGTGTATATATATATATATATATATATATATATATAGTACGTACTGAATTAACAACTAACAGCAAAATCAATTTCACCCGAGATTAAAAGTAATATATCGTTATGGAGTCAGTTAGCAAGTCGGTCATAAATTCAATTAATCAAATAGCCAGTGCTTTTGTGAATGTAGTTTTCCAGATCTCCTTTCCATTTCTTTCCAGAATTGTAAGAGCCCCAGTAGGAGATTAAACAAAAAATAGATATATACCGATGACGAACGGTTGTGGTAGATTGGTGGGGGGGAGTGAGAGTAAGGAAGCAGGGGTAGGGGGATAGAGGGAAGGAGGGTGGTATAAGTACTCCCAGAGAAGGAGGTCAGTTTTTGCCTCTGTCTCCCTCTATCGTGTGTAGATCGGTAATGAGTAGCTTGCTCCTATCACCACGGGGCATCTAGGGTCACCCTCTTATTGTGGCCCCATGCCAGCCATGCCACACATGCTATTTTTATTCGATTTTCCTATCTCTCTCTCTCTCTCTCTCTCTCTCTCTCTCTCTCTCTCTCTCTCTCTCTCTCTCTCTCTCTGTATTCTTTATTTCTTTCTCTCATTTTGCATTAGTATTACGCACCATGATTGACCCCAAGCCTCCGTTGCCACCATTTTTTTTCTTTTTTCAATAAGTTACCGTTCGCGATCTCCCTACGTTCGTTTACACAAGTTGAAAAGTCCAGAAGGGAAGTGAACTAATTCGATTGTTGACAAAACACTACGAAGGTGCGCATCGCAATAGTCTCTCGGGTTGACAGGTAGATAATAGTTATACTATTTTTGCAAATCATTCAACTGAATTAATATCGACGCAGTAAGTCCAGAGAGGAAGTAGTGAGAAAATCACTTTTAACGATACCTGTTTAACTTCTGGGCAGAGGGTCACCTGCAACATAATATAAACTCACTCTCTCTCTCTCTATTTGGGAAATGTATCATATCTTAGTTCTTTATCAAATTGGTCGCAACGATGCTGGTGTTATAAATTATGAGCCATACCGGATTAAAATTAATTAAAAAGGTCAATTATTCTACGGAGTTTACGCTCCTACAAACGATGCTTTTTATAAACTTAAAAACCTTTGGATTAGTTATATATATATATATATATATATATATATATATATATATATATATATATATATATATATATATATATATAGGGAGACAAGTAAATAACTGGTTCATCTCTGACTAAATTTACCTTTCTCCACACACTTCAAAGGGGGCGTAGCCTTGTGACATCATGATGTCCACCGAGTAGCACTGTGACCCATTTTCACCCACGTTACCAAAGAAAAACAAGGGTAGTTTCTTGTATGGAACATGTGGCAGATATTTAATCGTAGATGTCTACGCATACATACACTATATATATATATATATATATATATATATACACACATATATATATATATAATACATACATACACACATATGTATATACATAAACATACATACACACATACTGTATATATATATATATATATATATATATATATATATATATATATATATATATATATATATATATCTACGTTGGTACATTCGAGTTTTGATTTATTGATATGATTTATTGCCTTGCACGCATAGCCTTGAAGCACAGCCTATTGGGCGTAGCCATGGAGAGACCCTCCTTGGAACTCCCCCACCCCCTAAAAAAGAAAAAAAAAAAGAAAAAAAAACATTCCCCTTCCCCTACCCACCCCATTCACTTGTTGAACCTTTTGTTATTGTTTTCTTGTCATCAACACCAGTTCCTCCACATTTCAACCCTAATTATAGAACGATGTTCTTTGTGTATAGTCATCATTATTGTATGCATTGGACATCAATAAAATTAAATCTAACGCATTTTTTTCTTTTTCGAGGAAAAAGAAAGAAATGTCTGTTATGTCTTTATTCTTGCCCTCAGCGGACTTGTGGCTGCGCCCAAAAATGCCCTGTGTAGTGACAGAGTGTATGTGCGACTGTTGAAAGAGTGATCCCCCTTTCCTGCCTTTCTGTTTTCTTAACTAACGTTTGCTACTTCCTTTTATTGCTTGATTTCTAGCTTTTTTTATTTTATTAAGTCTTCTCACTCGGTTTTCAGCACCCTGACCCTCTCTTACATCATAATTTCCTCCTTTGCCTATTTTGAGTATTCAATTGTCACACAACGAGTGTCTTTCACAGACTCTCGCGTCTTTATTTATTTCCGAGTCCTGAACCCACTTTTGCACGTTGTGCCTTTCGTCTCTTACCACTAGTGGAGCAGAGCACATTGAGTTTGTTTTTATTTTCAATTATTTGTAAATTCATAGTTACGAATGGAAGAATTACTTGATGGATGAAAGTCGACGAGAGATTGTCGTGCCTCTAAAACAGGTATATTAGATTAGGAGGAAAGGATTGTTACAGGTCAAATGGTAATTCATCAAAATAGAATTTTCCCCTTCCGATAAGAGATCTTGGGCAAATTATTCTCCATCCAAACGTACATAAAACTATATACATTTAGATGGTTAGGCAAATATATAATTAGATTGATTACAAGTAAAGATTTGAATTTGTATTTATTGCATTCAGTCACTTTATGGTGGTGTTTAGCTTATGTGTTTATCAGCATAGCTGTTCCATTTGTGTGTAAATGTTATAGTGTACTTGTAAATACTCGAGCTTGATATTGGAATCCTGTTTAAAGTTCATCGATTTTCAATCTAATAAGTGTTAGGGAGTTTATTTTGAGATTTTTTGTAAGTCTTTGAGCAGCTTGCACGTTCATATGAAAGGCCATATTACAGTTAGGATATTTCATGGAGAAAGATGCCATTAGTTTTGATACGAAAGTGATTAAACTTTTTGTACCGAGATTGAATTCTGTGGTTAGTTGATCTGGCCTGCTGCAAAGTAGGCACTTGTAGTTAGACTTGTTAAGATAACAGATAATAGAAGGTAGGCTTATTGTATTTCCTAAAAAGAGTGACTGAAGACTGTTTGGTTGAAGTTTGTGGTTGCACTGGGGCTTAGTTGTGGTGGCCGTCTACACTGAATGAAGGAATTATTTCGCACCCCGGGATCCACATAGCAGCAGTAGATTCAACCGTCCTGGCAACTAAGTCAACCCGGCACCAGCTTAGGCACTGCAGAGAGCTTATCTACTTTTGTTCTTTTACGATGTGATTATTTTTGGAAATATGATCAGCACTTTTGATGAGTCTGACTTTTAAGTAGAGTTCATTCATTTTAATTGAGAAGGGAGGCTCACTCTCTTGTTTGAATTAAACCAATTTGTAGTCCATATTGTGAATATGATAAAGATACTGAAAATGTCTTTATTACTGATGTTGAGGTAATGTCAACAACGTTTCAATAACCCTTTTGAAGTGCGGCACGGCAGTGTGTTGAAGGAAGGTTAACTCTGTCGACAAGATTGAGGGCCCAGGCCAGAGTCGTCGTCGTTGTATTCCTTGCTGGCTGCATCCTCCTGGCTCCTCCCAAGTTTATCACAGTACTGATGGGGCGTGAATTCGACTTCCACAGCCACAATCACAGTATGGAGGAGAAGCCACCAAGCAGAACACCTTCACCGCCACCGACTTTAGCCACGCTGGTCCCAGTCAATCTCAGCATTGCAACTTCACAGGCATTAGTGGTGGTTTCAGCCCTCCCTGTATCATCTTCGCCAACCTCCTCTCCCATCACCGTTACGCCTGTGCTTCTTACAACTGAATCAACGGCTGTTCCAGTAGAGGCCAGCTTGTGTACCCATGAAGACCCCCCTGGAGGAAGGAGTGTCGCCACTTCTCCTGAGCCGGTACGCACCAACTCCGCCCACATCCACTGTCCTGCGGCACAGTGTAGGCGGCCACCACCGCAAACGCCGCGTTATCGCTCGTGGCCATTGTGGTATCCTTATGCCGTAATCGCACACTGCATGTCAGCTGCCACTGCTGCTGTTGCCGCTCATAGTCTGCTCATGTTTGCTCTTGCTCGCACCCTGTCTTCTCTTTTCTCTGTTTAAATCTGCATGAATCAGCATGATAAGTGTATGAACGTGTTTACAAATTATATTACATTTATGTCTGTATTAATGGTAGTTTTCTTTCTTCCAACAGCAATCTCTGCTGCACCCAAGTGTGGCAGAAGCATTGTCAGCATCATATGGCTTAGCATCATCATTTGGAGATGACTCACTAGGTGGAACAACAAGTGAGGAATTTAAATTAGGATCTGCATTCACAGCAACTCCAACCCCCAGCTATGGAGAAAGTAGTGAAACCACATTTGGCGATGTCTTCCAAGCTGATTATCTACTTTCAGCCCAACCACTTGAAGACCTGAAACCTGTTATTACCCATCCATCAACAGGGACCCCTCCCCCAGGCTCTCCAGGGCAGAGCACATCAGCTGCAGCAGCTACCGCTGCAGCAGCAGCTGCTGCAGCCCTACCTAGCTTCCAAGAGACATATTCTCCAAGATACAGGCCACTGGGGTCTGATGTTTTTACTTTTAAAACAGATGAAGGTAGACCTGCAGAATATCCTCAGCCGCCACCAGCTCACCAAGCTTTCCCTCAAGCTTCTCAACAGCAACAACAGCAAATTCAGCAGCAAACTCAACTTCCTCCACAACAGCAGCAACAGCAGCAGCCAACCTCATTTGAAGCATATACTCAAGCATCCCATGTGTACAGTCGGCCTGCACCTTACCAAAGTCCTGTTCCAGTTACACATGCCTATAGCGGCCCTACCAAGACATTCAGTAGTGAATTTTACCCTACTGCACCTACTTATGATGCTTTACAGCCACTTCATCCCGAACACTACATGCGACCTTCTACATCCCAACAGTATACAGAAATGGGCCCTGCCTCTATTTCTAATACTCCACCAGTGTCTTTCTTAAGCCGTAAGGCCGAACACATTGACCCTGGTTTGATGCGCCTTCATGCCACTCCGATGTCAGCTCCTAGGCCAGCATCTGAACAAAAACCACAGTCTCCATCACAACTTTGTGCAGTATGCGGTGATACAGCTGCTTGTCAACATTATGGGGTTCGTACTTGTGAAGGATGTAAAGGCTTCTTCAAGCGTACTGTGCAGAAGAATGCAAAATATGTATGTCTTGCAGACAAAAATTGTCCTGTTGATAAACGCCGAAGAAACAGATGTCAATTTTGTCGTTTCCAGAAATGTCTTGTGGTGGGAATGGTTAAAGAAGTAGTAAGAACCGACAGCTTAAAAGGCAGACGGGGTCGTTTACCTAGTAAACCTAAGAGCCCACAAGAATCGCCACCATCACCACCAGTGTCTCTGATTACAGCCTTGGTAAGGGCTCATGTTGATACAACGCCTGATGTTTCTAATCTTGATTACTCACAGTACCGTGAACCTTCCAATGGAACTGACTCTCCTACTACTGAAGCAGAAAGGATCCAACAATTTTATGCCCTCCTCACTTCCAGCATTGAAGTTATTAGACATTTTGCTGAAAAAATTCCTGGATATCATGAGCTTGCAAGAGAGGATCAAGATCTTTTATTCCAGTCAGCCTCTCTTGAACTCTTCGTCCTCAGAGTTGCATACAGAGTTGTGTAAGTATTGGATATTAAGGTTCCTTATGAATTGTTTTGCTTCAGTAAATGTGCGATTTTATTGCAACAATATTGCCACTTCCCAATGATGTTAAGTATTCATAACTGGAATTTTAAGAAGACAGCCAACAATTAAACAATTTTTTCTTTCATATTATTTCAGGAGCAACCCAGATGAAACTAAGTTTGTTTTTGATAGTGGACGCGTACTGCATAGATCACAATGTGAGAGATCATTTGGGGAATGGCTACAAGGCATAATGGACTTTTCAGCCTCGTTAAAATCTATGGATTTAGATATTTCTGCATTTGCTTGTCTTTCAGCATTGACCATTATTACAGGTAAGTGTATAAGTATTGATGATGCAAACACAAAATTGCAAAAAGATGTATCTGTTGTATTTTCAAATTAGAAATATATTGCATACACTGTACAGTTTTTGTAAAGAAAAAAAGCACAGTATCACATTAGAAAATCACCATGACTGTTTTAGTCATTGTATCTTGTAAATGTTTTCCATCAAGTAACTTTGCAATCATTTTTTACACAGAGTAAATTATTATTAATGTATTAAATAAGAATTAAATATCTTCATTACAGAACGACATGGATTAAAGGATACAAAGAAAGTTGAGCAGTTGCAAATGAAGATCATCAATTCACTAAGAGATCATGTTACCTACAATGCAGAAGCACAGAAAAAACCTCACTACTTCTCTCGCATTCTTGGCAAGTTACCTGAGCTACGGTCTCTCTCTGTACAAGGGCTTCAGAGGATTTTCTATCTCAAGCTTGAAGATCTTGTTCCTGCACCTCAGCTTATTGAAAACATGTTTGTCTCTAGCTTACCTTTCTGAATTAGTGAGAAGACATGTTTTCATTCTGCTATAGGCCAAGAGGCCCCTCCTGTTGAAGCTGTTGAGGTGACAGCCACCAGATGAAACTGTTGGGCCTCGGCAGTATATTTCTGCAGCCGTGGCCCTGAGACAGGTAATGAAAGTGGTGAGCCAGTCCTCACTGGCTTACTCGAACTAGTGTACGCTAAACAAAACCTCAGTACCTAAATTTGCATACCATTTCAGCATTCTTGGTGTACTTCAGCAACAGACTTCAACAAGTTTTAGGAACACACTTTGCAGTGAACTTGCATAGTTAGAAGTAAAATGTGCATTGTGGTTGTAAGTTGCACACACTATGATGGCAGCAAAAGCACATACACAGTTCATTTACAGTTTACAAAAGTATGATAGCAAAGTTATTTTCTAATAATCGGTATAAGGAAAAGGCCCCGGTTGGAAGTTCAGCTCCAGGTACTACTTGAGTGGGAAACTCTGAGTAGTGTCAGTATCTGAGACTTGTCAGTTCGGCGGTATGCCTTGACAAACTAGTCATTCTGTGATTTACTGGAAAATATTTAAAAAATGAATTTGAAGAATGAGTAATGAGAATATTGTTTATACTTTGAGCTCAGTAAAGCTTAATTATGTATTTTTGTAATTACTTTTAAGTCAACTTAGGATAGTCTGAAATACAATATTTTCGGCCTTACCTTGTGCATAGGTAATTGTACAAAACCCTGTACATAAATACTCCAAATATTTACGCTCTTTAAATATCAAGTCGCATAATTCTGTAAGAAGGTTCAGTCTAAGAATAAGAGTAACAGAATTTTTGGTGTACACATTAATGTATTTTGATGGTGAATGAAATGTTATTTTTGGTTAACTAGAAGTGTTATGGTATGTAAGTACAATGACTTACATGCTAAATATGCCCTGAATGAAATAGCAGAGGTTTATTGTTATTATGCCTGTCACTTGCCCTTATCGTATTGCTTAGACAAGCAGTTTATATACCAAGTTTGAGAAAGGTTTATGTATGCATTTGGATGAATGACTTTTTATACACTTAATGTGTACAACTTTTTAACGCTAGCCTTATGGTGCTGTCCCTATAGCATTTCAAGTGGAAACAGGATAATTTAGTTTGCATTTAAGTAATCAACCGTTCCCCAAAAATCATGGTTACTTGGACTGCCCTTCTTACCTTGAAAACCCTATGGTAGAACCTGTGCTTGAAGGTCATGGCTTGTCAGAAAGCTCGCATTTTGTTCGAGAAGAAAACTGTATCCGTGTGAAGGAAGGGTGTAACAAATCCTAAGACTTGGGCGACTGTTCCAGAATATTTTTTTTTTTTTCTGCTATTGTATGTTGTCCCTCTGAATGTGTTCTTGGGCCGGTGATAATATTGTAGAGTAAATGATCTACTAATGCTTTTTTTCGGTCTAAGTGGGAGTTACATAGGTTCTCAGTCTCAAAATGTGCTGCTAGAACTAATAAATATTTTCAATGGAAAGTCTCGAGTACCTGTAGCCTGAACGCGGCGCCCGTATGTAACCCCGCTATAGCGAATATTATTGCCATGGCTTGAATTCAGCCTATTTGTCCCAGTTTTAACGTTGTCTGGTCACTGTTTTGCCTTTTATGTTTTAGTCAGTATTATATGTAATTTTGTGTCATATATTCAGTGTTCACAATCCTTCAACTATACGTCCACTGAATCCAATAAACCTCATGTGAATAGCCGCTCTCCCTCCCATGCGTCCCTCCCATCACTCTTCCCAACCACCGCTTCCATCATTGTGAGGTACCGTTGCAAAGGCAGGACACCTATACAAATCAAGAATGCCAACCATAAAATTTGCCCTTAGACTTATCACAGTTCCTGTCACGGTCATGTTCTGTCACATAAGCTGGATGGAACGAGAAACAGGTTACTGTTCCTGCTGTGATTTTGCAACAAATTATAATTCCCCAACATTGAACAGCAGTACTCGATTACCTTTCTTTTTTCTTTTTCCGCCAATGTACCTATAGTTGAACAGTACAACAGATTCTGTTGGCAACATTACCTATTAGCAAGTCCAAAGAAAGCGATGATGAAGCAATTTTAAATTTCCCAAAGATTTTGATGTCGCATAAGTATACCTTGTTGTACAGTCGTTTTGAAGGACAATCTAAAAGTTATATTTGTTCATTTTATTAGAGTTTACCCTAATTGGTAAACCTTTTGAATGTGTCCCTCTCCCAATTCCCTTCCCACCCCAGAACCTGACCGACCCCACTACTTTCCAAAAACACACACACATGCGGATGACCTGAGTGTAGTATTTCAGTCATATATTCTAGGCTTCTTAAACTGTTAGCAGATATCTCATGGATGGTATTTGTGTACCAAAAAGTGACCCACGGGTTGGTTCTCTCTCTCTCTCTCTCTCTCTCTCTCTCTCTCTCTCTCTCTCTCTCTCTCTCTCTCTCTCTCTCTCTGGCTTGTCCCATTATGGTGCTGGGGTCATCCAAGGTATGTGTATAAAACATTATTTGCCTTGAGCTTCTATGTAGCAATAATAATCTTGGAGAAAGGGAATTTCGAAGGATTAAAAAAAACATATATTCTTGTTATGGCCAGGTTGAAATCACTGTCATACCCCCAAACATTATGTTCCTATTGAATAGTTCTAAAGCAACACACTATTAAGATAACAATTGGCTCAGTAATATATTAATGACTGGTGGTAAATGGATTTTTAGCAATAGTAAACATAAGTGATTCCTGGCCTGACAAAAGATTAATGAGTAATAAGATACATTCTCTCTCTCTCTCTCTCTCTCTCTCTCTCTCTCTCTCTCTCTCTCTCTCTCTCGTGTATCCTGTTGCAGCGGATTGGTACGAAGTACAAAAACATTTGGAATAAATAAACTTATGTATATGCAGTAACAAATATGCAGACAAATACTACCCGCGTACAAAATGAATATTTGCAATTACATTTGTTCTTTTTAATTGAAAAAAAGAAAAGCTTATGAAAAAACACCATGCACCCTTGGACATTTTCTCCATCGCTTTGCCGATGAGAAACTTTACATCTATACTTATCTATATGATGAAAGGTATCATTCCCAAGCTTCAGGTCGCGAATCCCATTTAACCCTTGTTATAAGTCGACCCTCTATGGATCAAAGGAAATTACTCAGGATTCTTTCATTTTATCCTAATGACAAATGGTTTCCAACAAACATCCTCCGAGGGCATATGCTTGTCAGGTCAGTTCTGCAAATCGTGGGTCACCCCCCGCCCCCCACACCCCAATCCACTCTCATTCCCCCTTCATTAATAAAACTTCCATCGCTTCGTTACCAGTAATACAAAACCTATTCTAGCCTGTAATGTGGGTTACCATCGGATTTTTATGAATATATAGTTTAATATATACATATATATATATAAATATATTTAGAGAGGGAGAGAACATTAAATACTAGACATATATCTCATTTACCTCCATGTCCCTCTTGAAACCTTGCTTTCAGGTCATGGTGTAAATGGGCATATGGATATTGTAATTTATTTTTTTGTCTAAACTTGGATATTTGAATGTACAGTATATAGTTTCAATAACAGAATGGTGAAGTTATTATTTTTATCATATATATACACATATACGTATGTATATATATACATACATTATCACGAACATGTTAGTGGGATGTCCTTCTATTTGGGAGACAGTTTTTGTGTTTGTCTGTCTCCAGTAACTCCCTGTATGGGTGTCACCATGAAAACCAACTTTCAGATTTGGGTGAGTATCCTTAGAACGAAATTAGGATATCAGACATAGGAGTTCTGGCTATGTACATTTTTTTACTTTCCTTTTTCCCCCCATGAAGTCTGAACGGTCCAAGTGTCTTAATGTAACCATATCAGAAGAAGACAAAAAGATGCAAATGTGTTTTTAAAGAAGACAGGCAGATGTAAACTTAATTTTTTTCTTCTGCTGTTTTCCTTGACAAATCGCTATCATAAGTGTATAAGTGTTCATCTTATTGTTATAGCTTATATGTTAAGTGAAGAATTCTCTTGTTGTCAAATAAAAATCACGTTCTGTTAGTTGCTCTTTTCAATGAAATGAAGGAATCGTTCACTGTGAGATAAATGAAAATTATTTAATAATGATAATAATAATAATGGTAAGCCTTTTAAAGCTGTTCAGGCCACATTTATCCTCTCTTATCTTCCATTTCTACACTCTCTTCTCCCCCCTCCCGTTTCGTCTTTTCTTCCTCGTCCCCCACTATGACTTCCACTCACGTAGCATATTAAAAGTAACTTATTTTTTCATGGATTTGGAATATATTAAAACAAAGAGGAAATGCCACTGATCTCACAATAATTGGACCAACATTTTACAATGTATAGATATTTGAATAGCGATATCTATACATATGAATTGGAGATTCAAAGCTTCACATAGCCGATTAACCCGTGAAATCTTGTTTGATTGTACATGTTTCATCATTTCCATGTTTGTGTCGGTATTATCTCCTCCTATTAACGAAGGATTTGAGCATAATTCATCAACTGCCTCACGAGTCTTATCTATTCGAGATTAATTTATGAGTATCTTCTCAACTGGAAGAATCGCCAGTGGCGATCTTCTGCTTTGCTTTCAATAAGAAAGATAAAACGCAGCACAGGCGTCGTCATCGTGTCTTGTATTATAAAAAAAAAAGAAAAAAAAACGACGCCAAGTTAATGAAAAGCAGTTAATCATAAAATGAAAAGAACTTTTCACATTTCTTCGTTAGTAAAACACCGACTTAACTTGAATGTTGTTTTTCAATCGTAATGAATTCTGGAATAGGATCTTTTTTATCGAGAACTATGGAGAACATTGTACGCTCTCTCTCACGCTCTCTCTCTCTCTCTCTCTCTCTCTCTCTCTCTCTCTCTCTCTCTCTCTCTCTCTCTCTCTCTCTCTCTCACATGCATACTGCCACCCGTTCTTACCGCCCCCTGGTCGGTCCTCCTTTTTGTGATATCAGCGCCATTTTGTAGATGTTATAAAAACCGGTCTTAAACAGCTATTCCCACTTTCCTATTTTTGAGATAATATAAATGAAAGAATTATACACAGTGTTTCATTTCCCCCTAAGAAATCATGAAAGTAGGTAATACAAAAAAAAATATTAAAATGTAAAAGGAAAAAATAAAGCACCTTAAGTTCAAAATCCAGAATCGAAAGACTTTGAAAAATATAAAAAAAAAAAAATTGGAAGAATTGATAACATGAAAAATAAAACATTGAATTTCTTGATATGAATCTGCTTTAAATCCCATTTATAAATAATTGGTAAAACTCAGTAATGCAAAGTCTCATTACTTCTTTGTACTGAATGGAGGTCATTCCCAATTACAGTTAAATACTATTAATCGAAATTAAGAATATCTATACTTTTCTCATGTTTAATTATTTCTGAATTTGTAAGATACCCTGACCTATCAAACTGCATTCACTTGAAATATACTCCATTTAACAAGCATTAAAAAAAAAAAAAAAAAAAAAAAAAAAAAACCTTTCAATTTTCTTATTTAAAAAAAATCATCCGGAAGTTTGCGTCCGTTTCAGTCCTATCGAGGATGAGTAAACCGGACAATCCAAAGGCCCAACCAAGATAGAGTCTTGATGAGGTATGGTAGAAATCAAAATCTATAGACCTTGGCAAAAATATAGCTTAGTGATGGAAAAAGTGAGCCTACCGAGTAGGAGGTAAGGAGGTGGATGGCAAAGAAAGAATCCCTTCCTTTACCATATTAGAACGGTATCACCATAAAACATATGGCAGAGACAAGAGAAGGTGGTGTTTTTCCACACCAACTTCCTATTCTACCAAGAGGAGAAATTGAACGTTGTAGTTGGTGTCACACATTCACGTATAATCAATATTGCTTCCGACAGCTGCCGTACGAAGATTATGAACCTGGAAGCTCTAATACAGCTATGAAATAAAATTTTAGTCAAGTTGAAAGATAGATTGTCCAAATAATGTGATTACAAAAGGAAAATGTTGAAGTAATTTGAAAATTACACATATCCGACATAGGATGCAGGTTGAAATTGAAAAAAAAAAAAGAAACAGTCTAGATTTAGAACTTTGCACAGAAGTTCAAACTTGCAGCAAGTGGTTTAAGGTTGAACAGACTGACATAACTCCTAATTTATATATAACAAACATTTTAACGTTGTCACTGGTCTTAAGATATTTTATATTCTTGATTCATTACTTTTCATATAGTCTACTGTATTTATTACCTTTCCTCAATGAGCTATTTTCCCCGTTGGAGCCCCTGGACTTGAAGGATCCTGCTTTTCCAACTTGAGCTATAGCATTGTTAGTAGTAGTAATAATAATAATACATAGCAAGCTTCGTGATCAGGTATGCTCTCAACTTATATAAATAAATACCTATTTGAATATGGGTAAGTTGGTTGGTGATTGAAATGCAAAAGTAGAAAATAAGACGAAAAGTTCAATCAGTGAAAGAAGTAGGGTGTGTAAATGAGAACTGAATCATTTAGCGGACCAAGTGCTGTTGTCAATAAGAAAACCTAATTGGTTTGTGGATTAAAAAGTAGACGTCAGATTATTTAGAGAAAATCCAACCCATCAGATAAGAACAACTAAGTTACATTCAAGGAAAAATCTAACAAATTTTCTAAGAAATGAATAGTAAAAGAAACAGAATATCTATGTTTAGGGAATCGCCATTCTTTGGAATGGGTTGAACCAGTGAATGTTTCCAAGAGGAAAAGTAAGGAAAACGTCTAGTAAAAAATGAAAGACAGAACAGCAAGACTTATAAGAAAATTATTCAAGCAAACATGCTAAAAGATAAGGCTATATAGTGGCCTGTTGGCCTTCAAGAAAAATAGAACGGTATGGATCTTACGAGCAAGGATGTTAAGGGAAGAACAAAAGCTTTAATGAAATAATCAATCAGATCAAAGCACGTGCACTGATGACATAAGAGATGAGATGAGAAATTATTGCCAATGGAGTAAACTTTCCGTCAGGATGGTAGAGAGAGAAAAATAGTATAAGTGGTTGTTACAAATGTTATTAGTGAACGAATATAGTACTTCAAGACAATATATATACTTTCCTCTTACTTAAGGATAAATTTCTCAATTAGGACTGAGAATTTCCTCCAATGGTAGTTGACCTAGAGAAGCTCTTCAATAGTAATGTGGTAGGATAGCCTTGCAATGAACTTGCATGGAACAGTGAAATCATATAAACTGCCAATAATTTACGAGGAAAACTTCAAAGGCATATCTACAAGAATCAAGAGTAATTATTTTGCCTCAATGTCCCATACTGATTTTAAAAAAAAAAAAAAAAAAAAAAAAAAGCTAGCGTAATTAATTATACCTTGCATTTGTGCACAAAAATCGAGGTTAAGACTTCAAGCCTTTTTTTTTAGGTAGAGGAAAGTTCCACAATTTCAAAAAAGGCCCTCATTCAAGATGGGAACCAAAAAACCTGACAGCAAGATTATCGATAAGCCTAAAGAGATGAAGGCTTAAAATCCGAACTTGATAACAAACCAACAGGCAACTGCAGTGGCTACAGGCATTTAATTCTAACTGCATGCTATAAGAAACACATCATCTTTAAGTATGTCTGGCCAATGAATATACAGTCTACTCTGCCACATTAAAAGTTAAGAAAAGATAAACAAGAACTCAGTCTCAGCCATATCGAGAGGCTACAGATTAAATTTATGAAAAAATGGAACAAAGTAAATGTGTATTAAATTGGAAAGATTTGTCATACAAAATAAATAAAGATTTCGGGAAGACAATGTTTGCTGCTTTTGAACTACGGAGCAAATATTTTGGCAGAAACAGAATAGATGTATGTAACGTGTATGTTTAATCAAGAAAAGCAGATGAAACCGATAGAGAATTAATGAAGTAATTGATCTTAACACCATATGCTAATGAGAACCGACTATTATATTGTTATGTACCAACATATAAACTCTTCGGATAAATATAAAAAGGATATTACGTTGAACTTCAGAATGTTTAGAGGTGAAGTACCAGAAGGCTATACGAGTATGTGCTCGTGATATAATTTCAAAAATTGTTTGTAACAATGAAGAGATGGAGGATGTACTTGACAGGGAAGGCCGGGAGAGAGTGCAATTCAATATGCAGTGATTCACGGAATTTGGGCTATAAGGCCCACCACTCAGTCTAAGTGCCAAGTCGCAACTGTGGTAACTTTTCACAGTTGCATTATGGCGTAATATATAAAAACCGAGCAGAAAGATGGAAGAAAGGATGCATAACCGAGACAAAAGCCAAAAAGTGGGTGCAGCCAAGGCCCAAAAAAATTAGAAAACACCTTTACTACACCTACACTACATCGAACTGTGAGGTGAACTGGTTTCACTAGTAATGCCTTGGGGCAAAAATGTGTTGCAATTGATTGGTCTATGTGCTGCAACTAATCTTTTATTTAAATATTCAGTTTAACAAATTTCATTGTATTAAAACTAGATCTTCTGTCCTAATGTTTCTAAGAAGAACCTTGAGAGGCTTTTGCAACTGAAAGTCAAAACATAATTGCAGTTTAAAAACTATATTTGAAGAGGTAGAGGCAATCAGTGAGGATTAGCTTAGCATAAGGAAATAAGGAATTGTATCAGTATTTTGGCAAAACTAGACAATTGTTGATATTGGATGAGATCTATGACGTAAAAGGAAATAAGCAAACAAACAGGTAAGAGAACAAAATATTCAGGGAGAAGACAAAAACATTAAAATATGACAAGTACTTCTTTTTAAGATGGCTTAAGGAAATAAAAAAAAATACTGAGAATATTTGAAAACAAGGACAATCTAGCTGAAAAAAAACGCCATGTATTATGCAAGTAGCCTTGACTCTTGATTAGCCCATGGACCTAATACTGAACTTATCCGTATTATACTTTACTTAATCTACTGATAGCTGAAAAATACCGAAATCTAATGCGGATTAAAATTCAAGGTTTCTGAACTGGGATCAGGAATAGTTTAATGACTAGACTGTTTTGCAAGATATGGAACGATACGACCTACTGGTTGGGAATTGGGAACCATACCAAAGAATGGCGAGTTTACTGTCTGCGGTGATTACAGAAGCATTGACCTTATAATGGTCAAGCTGAAAATATTTTTTATGGTCACCCTTCAAAAGGTTGAAGAAAGAAATTTATAACTTACCTATACGATAAAAAAAATTGCTTTAGGAAAGGCTCAAGTAATATCATATGTTCATACATTATTATTACCTGCTAAGCTATAACACGACTTGTTGGAAAAGCAGGATGCTATAAGCCCAAGGACTGCAACAGATTAAGTAACCAAGTACATAAGGGAAATAAGAAAATACTATAAATGAGCAGTTACTAATCGAAATTATAAAATAATATAAGATCAGTAACAACGTTTTTCAATCTGTTCAACATCAAAGTATCTGATACAAGTTTTAAATTCTTGAAGTTCAAAAATTTTCAACCGACAGATTAAGATCATTCCACAATCTAGCCACAGGATGGAAGGAAGCATTGATAGTTAAGAAAATGAATGTCGAATAGTATTAGTAGAAAAAATATTACATTGATGAGGAATATTGAAAATGAATCACTGGTATTTGTAGATGATGATATGTTTCCTACAGGATGGAAAGAAGGAATAGAATGTGCCATAAGTAATTGCCATAGCTTAGAGATCTTAAAGAAGTTCACAATCAACACCAACCCTCAAAAGATCGTTTGTATTAATAATTAACAAAAGAAAGAATAAGAAAGAAGAGGAGCTTCAAACAAAAGTAAAGAATGGACCAATAAGTTTACATAAAGAATGTAAGTATCTGGGTGAATGGTACACAGAGAAAGGAAACAAAGGATTTAGTATCAGTAAAAAATAGTCAGTGTCTCGCATATATGACCCAAGAAATACGAAAATATGGAGAGGAGAAAAGTAGGATAGATGGCATTGGAAGTGAGAAGGAAATTACATGAAACAGTAGCAGTATTAACAATATTTGCTAATGTGGAGACCTGGAGTGAAATAAGAGATAAAGATATGAAAGTTCTAGATAACCTTCAATATAAGATAATAAGGAATATGTATGAACAACCTGCAAGTAGTCCATAATGGGGAACCCCTGCAAAAACAGGAATATGACCGGTGTCTTGCAGAATAGAAAATAAAAAATTAATGCTCTCCCATAACAGCATGAACTCAAGATAAAAAAGACTAGTAAGGGAGATAATTGAGGATCAGTTGAAGAACCCTTATGGAAAGTGCATGAGTAAGAGGCTAGAGCATAGAAGAAATTTCTAGTAAATATGGGATTGAAGTTGAAGAAGTAAGAAGTTGGGGGAAATGGCCCTGAAAAAAAAAAAGAAACCAAGAAAAGAATCATGGAAAAAAATAGAAAAATCTATTGAAGAAAAAAGTGATGAAAATAATTTAGATTTATGGAATGAAATGGCCCACAGCCTTATATCAGAGAAATTGATCTGGATAAGGCATCCATTGTAATGAAGACAAAATTAAATAAGCTCAATTTAAAAGCAAATTTCAGGGGAAAATATGCAGATAATTTCTGTGACCTGTGCCAAGATGAAGAAGATAATAATGAACATTTATTTTCATGTCAAAAATTAGGACAGTTAATGAAACTAGACATAAGTATAAGTACGTTGCAAAATCCTAGCCGAGATCTATTTACATTTATAAGTAAGACTGCACATAAAAGAAGAATTTTAAAAGTCCAGACTGACCACAATAGGTTGCCAAGACTAATGATAGCGAGGTGTTATCACATCAGACTTCAAAGTAGTATGGGATAAAAGTAAAGATTGAGAATTTCATTATTGATTTAGGTAGGACACAGGTAAAATAAGTTTAATTACAATAAGAATACGCTTAGAAGCTTCGCACCTACCTACAAAAGGATAGAGTGCCCGCAAACTTATTTTGCAGAGTGAGCAATTAGGAACCAGGAACCAGCTAGAATAAAAATTCTAAAATACTGTGTAGTATTCAGTCATGTTAAGTAAAAGGCAAGACTGTTAGACTGAAACAAGCGAGAATGAAAGAATTAAAATATTACACCAGGATAGAATGATCACCGAGAATCTTGATCACTTCTTCAAAAAGCCAAGTTTTTGTTTAATGGAAGAAAAAACAGACCAAAAGCTTCTCCCAAGAGTAAATTTACAATCAAGAATCCCACCCAAAATTTTAAATGAATTATATATAGTTAAAAAGACATTGTTGGTGCAAAGATCTGGATGTTCAGAAACCACTGTCCTCGATCTACTTACAGTCATACTTTGTGTTTTGTTAGGGTTCAACTTCGTGTCCAGTAATTTGCATCGTGTCCCAATTTTAGCTAGACATCTATCAAGGGATCTAACAATCATATATCTACATGTAAGAAATGGAAATGATGTAAAGAGTGTAGCACAACCGCGGACAAGCAACGAGCTTGTTTTCTAGGTCAAAACACATATGCCTGTATAGTACGGATAAAGGGCCAAGAACACTACCCTAAGGAACACCAGATATTATATTCCTATAGCCACTATCACTATGATGTCCATAAACAACAACTCTTTTCAATCCATTACTTCAAAATTTAATAATGATATTGAGACCATGATGAGGGGTCGATGGAGATGGTTTGGGCATGTTCTTTGCACTTCTCGAGAGAGATTAGTTCACCAAACTAAACACTTAACCCAATATATCCCAACCTGACAAATTCCTCAGTCAAGTTTCCATTGACTTTCACTGGGACAGAGGAGCAGTTATACCCTGTACGACTGACATGACAAATTCGTCTAGGCTTCATCTCTCAGAAAACAGCTCCTAGAAGCTGATTGGTCGATAGCCACGTGGCCAGTCCAGCATTGGCTGACGACAACTACAGTGATATCAGACACGTAATTCTTTGTGCATTTATTTGATCATTGGTGAGTTGTCAGGGATGTAACTAGTTTCATAGCAATTTTTTTCTGAAATGGGAATAGTTATAAGTCACAGGGAATGACATACTATTTTATCTTTTGATGAAATAAGATTATGAGGACTTTTATGTAGATGACGAATTCGTCATGTTGGTCATACGGAGCACACAAATAATAAATCAAAATGTATCAATCTTTCTGGTATCGTCTGTATTTATTTGTTTATTACGGATATTCCCGGTATTTATACCTTTGTTTACAGAATTTGACGTCACTTCCTCTTACTCAAGAGCTATAAGCAGGCATAGGTGCCTATAATAATAATAATAATTCTATTAGTAATAATAATTATATATATACATAATATATTTGTACATATATATATATATATATATATATATATATATATATATATATATATATATATATATATATATATATTACTTGCTAGGCTACAACCCTAGTTGGAAAAGCAGGATACTATAAGCCCAGAGGCTCCAACAGGGAAAATAGCCCAGTGAGGAAAGGAAACAAGGAAAATTAGAATATCTTAAGAACTGCAACAACACTAAAATAAATATTTCCTACATAAACTATAAAAACTCCAACAAACAAAAGGAAGAGAAACAAGGTAGAATAGCATGACCGAGAGCACCCTAAAGCAAGAGACCTGTAACCCAAGACAGTGGAAGGCCATGGTACAAAGGCTATGGCGCTGCCCAAGACTAGAGAACAATAGTTTGATTTTGGAGTGTCCTCCTAAAAAAGCTGCTTACCATAGCTAAAGAGTCTCTACTACCCTTACCAAGAGGAAAGTGGTCACTGAACAATTACAGTGCAGTATTTAGGACATTGAGACAAGTAGAACTGTTTAGTTATCTCAGTGTTGTCAAGTGCATAAGGACAGAGGAGAATAAGTAAAGAATAGGCCAAACGATTCGGTGTATGTGTAGGCAAAGGGAAAATGACCCGTAACCAGAGAGAAGGATCCAGTATAGCACTCGCTGGCCAGTCATAGGACCCCCATAACTCTCTAGCAGTAGTACCTCAATATATATATATATATATATATATATATATATATATATATATATATATATATATATATATATATATATATTACTATCCAAGCTACAACCCTAATTGGAAAAGCAAGATGCTATAAGCCCAGGGGCTCCAATAGGGAAAAATAGCCCAGTGAGGAAAGGAAATAAGGAAATAAATAACTGAAGAGAACAAATTAACAATAAATCATTCTAAAAAAGTAATGTCAAAAGAGATATATCATATGTAAACTATTAACAACGTCAACAACAAATATGTCATATATAAACTATAAAAAGACTCATGTCCGCCTGGTCAACAAAAAAAGCATTTGCTCCAACTTTGAACTTTTGAAGTTCTACTGATTCAACAACCCGATTAGGAAGATCATTCCACAACTTGGTAACAGCAGGAATAAAACTTCTAGAGTACTGCGTAGTATTAAGTCTTATGATGGAGAAGGCCTGGCTATTAGAATTAACTGCCTGCCTAGTATTACGAACAGGATAGAATTGTCCAGGGAGATCTGAATGTAAAGGATGGTCAGAGTTATGAAAAATCTTATGCAACATGCATAATGAACTAATTGATCGACGGTGCCAGAGATTAATATCTAGATCAGGAATAAGAAATTTAATAGACCGTAAGTTTCTGTCCAACAAATTAAGATGAGAATCAGCAGCTGAAGACCAGACAGGAGAACAATACTCAAAACAAGGTAGAATAAAAGAATTAAAACACTTCTTCAGAATAGATTGATCACCGAATATCTTAAAAGACTTTCTCAATAAGCCAATTTTTTGTGCAATTGAAGAAGACACAGACCTTATATGTTTCTCAAAAGTAAATTTGCTGTCAAGAATCACGCCTAAAATTTTGAAAGTCATACATATTTAAAGAAACATTATCAATACTGAGATCCGGATGTTGAGGAGCCACCGTCCTTGACCTACTTACAATCATACTTTGAGTTTTGTTAGGATTCAACTTCATACCCCATAATTTGCACCATGCACTAATTTTAGCTAAATCTCTATTAAAGGATTCACCAACCCCAGATCTACATTCAGGGGATGGAATTGATGCAAAGAGAGTAGCATCATCTGCATATGCAACAAGCTTATTTTCTAGGCCAAACCACATGTCATGTGTATATAGTATGAAAAGTAATGGGCCAAGAACACTACCCTGTGGAACACCGGATATCACATTCCTATACTCACTATGGTGCCCATCAACAACAACTCTTTGAGATCTACTACTTAAAAAATCAATAATAATGCTAAGAAACGACCCACCCACTCCCAACTGTTTCAGTTTGAAAACAAGGGCCTCATGATTAACACGGTCAAAGGCAGCACTAAAATCAAGGCCAATCATACGAACTTCCCGACCACAATCAAGGGATTTCTGTACTGCATTGGAGATTGTAAGAAGGGCATCACATGCTCAAAGGCCTTTCCGAAAACCAAATTGCAAACTAGGGAATAGATGATTACCTTCAGCAAACCTATTAAGACGTTTTGCCAGAAGACGTTCAAAAACTTTAGATAATATGGGAGTTATGGAAATTGGGCGGTAATCAGTGGGACTTGAGCTACCACAAACACATTTACATAGAGGAGTAACATTACCAATTCTCCAACAAGTGCTAAAAGCTCCTCTTCTTGCTAACTTGCGTAAAATAACAGATAACTTTGGAGCTAAAAAATCTGCTGTCTTTATAAAAAACAAAGGAAAAATACCATTAGGGTCTACACCTCCATAAGCATCAAGGTCCATCAACAGAGCTTTAATCTCACGAGATCGAAAAGCTAAACTAGTTAGTTTAGCCTCAGGAAAACAGGAATGAGGAAGTTCAAGTTTTTCATTACTCTGTTTACTGTCAAAAACATCAGCCAAAAGGGTTGCCTTTTCCTTTGGACAGTGAGTGACTGAGCCATCTGGTTTAAGTAAAGGAGGAACTGTTGCATCTACACCAAAGAGTGCAGATTTAAGGGTAGACCACCATTTATGTTCCTGAGTTGTACCAGAGAGGGTTTCTTTTATGATTAAATTGTACTCCTTTTCAGTTGAGGCATAAACTCTCTGAGCAAAAGCTCGAAGCTGAGTATAGTTGTTCCAGGTTAAATCTGATCTGTTACCCTTCCAAAGGTGATAGGCCTCCTGCTTCTCCAAATAAGCACGTCTACAATCATCATTGAACCACGGTTTGTCCTTCATTCGGTACCTTAGCACACGAGAAGGGATACGCCTATCAATTATGTTGACTAGATTCTCATTCAAAGGGACAACAGGATCTACACTATTATATAATTGTGACCAATTCAAGCACAAAAGATCATGCAAAATCCCATTCCAGTCTGCTTGGGATTTCATATAAATTTTACAAGAATATGATATATCAGGGACAGGCTGCTCAGTCTTCACTAATAATGAAATCAAGGCATGATCAGAAGTCCCGACTGGAGAACCAACCTTACTAGTTATAACGCCAGGGGAGTCAGTGTATACGAGGTCCAAGCAATTACCAGACCTGTGAGTAGCTTCATTTATGATTTGCTCACAGCCTGATTCCGAGGCAAAGTCTAAAGCTCTTAAGCCATGGCGATTGGTAGGAGAGATAGAACTCAACCACTCCCTATGGTGTGCATTAAAATCACCAACAAAGACAAACGAAGCCTTTCTATCATCTTCTTGTATCTTAGCCATAATGGTAAGAAGACAATCGAAGATAGAATCATCCATGTCTGGATTCCGGTAGATTGAACACAAATAAAAGTTGTTATGCCTGCCACAAACTTTTATTACCTGAATCTCATGACATCCACATTGATAGCAGGACTTATGAGAAGCAGGGTACTCGGTCCTAATATACACCGCCATTCCCCTGGCCCTAGGAATGGAATCACGTTTCAGCATTATTGGCTTCTTAAAACCAGTTATAAGGAGCTCAGATGAGTGCCTCATATTAGAAACCAAAGTTTCTGAGCACAAAAGAATATCATACTGTCTGGATGCAACTGTAAGGTCTCGGATATTTGCATGAAGACCACGAATATTGCAATACAGAAGACGACATTGACGAAATCTAAGACGTACTGGTCCCGGATTTCGCTCAATGTCTCCAGACAGCATAAGAATTAATAGAAATAAAAAAGAGACATCATACTTAAAAACTAGATTAACAAGAATTAAAACAAAAACAATATGTACAGAATAATAATAAAAGTGATTGATGATATCCATAGACTATAGTAAAAAGTCGGAAAAACTGGTCAACATGGAGGAGCCGATACACCATGCAAGGCTAAATACCCTCCAGGATAGCCACTTCAACTGAAGGGAGGACAGTATATATAATATATATATATATATATATATATATATATATATATATATATATATATATATATATATATATATATATATATATATATATATATATATATATATACAGAGGTCTCACAAACTGTATTGTTATCGAAGTTCCAAGTGGTAACTTAAGACGAAATAAAAGATCCTATTGCACGTCCATCAACTGGTACACAAGCATCACGGCCTTCTAGAAGACGTCTGTGGACCAGAAAAACAGACCACTCCCTATCACCCTTGGCAACTTTCATCCCTGCCAGAGAGACAGCTTCTATCAACAGTGACTACAACCCATCTTCATCAAACCCAATGTGGTATTTCACAGTTTTTACTCCTGGTGTTTTTAGATATGATAGTCTATCCGTCTAATTTGTATTCGACACAAGAATTGTGAAAAATAAACTTTCAATCTCACTGGGCAAGAACTTGAATATGGTTAGGTTTACCATAATTAGAACTCCCCAGACACGTCTCCATTGGTCTGGTGAGTTGTTTAGGCGGCACAGAGAGTTTACTGCTCTAGTTATGAGTCATAACACAAAGGAGACTATAAAATCCAACTTATCTTCGGGACAGTAATGACGAGGTGTAAGGTGAACAATGATAAAGTGTTCGAGGTCACGTCAATGGTAGATCATTTGAGAAAAAAATTCCAAGAACTTCCAATGCAACAAAACCTCTGTACTGATGAACAAAGGGTGCCTTTCAAGGAAGACATTCCATGAAACAATACTTGCCCATGAAACCAATAAAAAATGGAGTTTCAATTTATTTGTTCTTCCAGACAGTCGGGTCTAATTCATCGATTCAACCTGTGAAAAAAAAAAAGGTGGTATTCCAGATCTAGGTGCTTCATCTATTATTGTCTTCCACTTGGCTGAAACCATTCCGAACAATAGGAATCACCTTTATTTTGACAATTGGTTTACAACATTTCCACCTATAGAGCATCTGGCTGAAAGGAACATATGATGCTATGGGATGGTCGGCCAAATCGGCTTCCAGGCCTCAAGTTCACATTAGACAATGATACGAAGAAGAAAAGCAGAGGTGCATTTGAGGAATGGAAATCATCTGGTGAGGTCAGCCAGGTAACAACAGTCAAATAGTTGGCCAATAAATGAGTGACATTATTGTCTTCATTTGCTGAAGGCAACCCAACCCACACGACATAATGCTATGATAAGTCAGACGCACGTTGTGGAAATTCCACAGCCTAACATCGTACATTTGTACAATAAGAACATAGGAAGTGTAGACTTGCTGACTATCTTCTAACACTATACAAGATCCCTGTGCATTCTAAGAAATATTATCACAGCCTTACCTATCACATGATTGACCTAACTATCAATGAGGCATAGCTGTTATACTGAAGAGTTTAATGAGGCCAAAAGGATTCCCCAGGAGAAAAAAAAACAAAAAAAAACATTCCCTACTGACCTTCAGGATGTCTTTGACAGAATCACTTTTCAAAATGGGGAAATGTGTCCCAAAGCGATGTTGTCCATCTTCAAGTAAAAGAATGGTTACTCCACCGTCGAAGAGAATTCAAACTGTTGGCCAAGTTAGACCACAGACAGATGTGAGACTTGATAAAGTATGGCGCTTCCCAGAGGTG
Organism: Palaemon carinicauda; assembly: GCF_036898095.1. Taxonomy (NCBI): domain Eukaryota; kingdom Metazoa; phylum Arthropoda; class Malacostraca; order Decapoda; family Palaemonidae; genus Palaemon; species Palaemon carinicauda. Next base: position 16,204,008 of record NC_090757.1, read on the forward strand.
AGAAATCCTCTTTTGTATTGCAAGTGACTTGGATGAATGGGTCGGAATGGGAGTTTATGCCTAAATGAGAGAAACAGCTGCTTTATGCAGTTTCATACATACGACAGTGAAACTCTCCTTCTCATTCCCTAGTGTAAGGAGGGAATTTTTTTTCTTTAATCAGGATTAATAATATATCTGCCCTCTCCAACAGATTTTTCACTAATCAGTTCGGGTGTGTTTTCTTTTCTGAAGTGTAATATTATGAATAAAAGTGTTATTGATGTTACTTTTACACTTTTCATAAGACTTTTCACTGTTCAGTACAGGTATTATATCATTTGTAATGTATCCTATTATGTATCCTATTATTTCTATGATAAAGAAAAATTAATTTTTAATTAGAAGTTGTCAAGCCATCAACAAATTATACATTTATGTTTCATTTGTCAATAGGATATTAATTTCTGACGAGATGAGCAACAGAAGTGCAATCTATGTTCTAAAAATTTAATAAATCTTGATAATACAATCATTAGCATATTTTACTTCCCAGGTGACCAACATGACGAATTAGTCACGGTACTGTGTTGTTGTATAGATTGCAGCAATTGCTAGAAAACTAAACTATAGCATTCCTCGGGTCCAGAATAACCTAGAAACAGATGCACGATTTTTTTTTTTTTTTTTTTGTCCGACCAAAATTTACGTGGTTCATATAGGATTAACTGGGCTCCACCAGGTACGAGAAGAGTTGGAAGTCCCAGGCCCACATGGCTGAGGACTATGAAGCCTGAAGCAGATGATGAATGGAGAAGTATTGAATTAAAAGCTCAAGATAGAGATGACTGGCGAAATCTAACCGAAGACCATTGCGTCAATAGGCGTAGGGGGAGATGATGATGCTAATTAAGAACAGACCCACCTACTCACATTTGTTCAACCTTGAAAAAAAGGACCTCGTGATTAACATGGTCAAAGGCATCGCTAAAATCAAGGTCAATCAGCAAATATCCTGACCACAATCAAGGGATTTCTGCACAGCATTGGAAACTGCAAATTAGAGAACAGATGACTACTTTCAGCATACATATTTAGCCGTGTTGTCAAAAGTCATTAAAAATTTTAGATGATATGCGAGTTATGGAAATTAAGCAGTAATCGGCAGGGATAAAGCTATTATTATTGTTACTATTAATATTATTATTATTACCAGCTAAACTACAACCCTGGTTGGAAAAGCATGATGCTATAAGCCCAAGGGCTCCAACAGGAAAAAATAGCCTATTGAGGAGAGGAAATAAGGAAAAAACTGCAAGAGAAGTAGCAACAATCAACATAAAGCACTAAGATAATTATATCTATCATATATAAACTATAAAAACTTCATAAAAACAAGAGGAAGAGAAACAAGATAGAAAGAGCGTGCCCGAGTGTACCTTCAAGCAAGAAAACTCTAACCCAAGACAGTGGAAAACCATGGTACAGAGGCTATAACACTCCCCAAGACTAGAGAACAAAGGTTTGATTTTGGAGTGTCCTTCTCCTAGAAGAGCTGCTTACCATAGCTAAAGAGTCTCTTCTACCCTTACCAAGAGGAAAGTAGCCACTGAGCAATTACATTGCAGTAGTTTACCCCTTGAGTGAAGAAGTACTGTTTGGTTATCTTAGTGTTGCCAGATGTATGAGGAAAGAGGAGAATGTGAGAAGAATAGGCCAGAGTATTCGGTGTATGTGTAGGCAAAGAAAAAATGAGCCGTAATCACAGAGTGTGTGTGATCCATTGTAGTACTGCCTGGGCAGTCAAAGGATCCAATAATTCTCTAGCGGTAGTATCTCAACAGGAGGCTAGTGCCCTGGCCAAACACATTTACCTAATGTAGTAACATTACTAATTTTCTGACAAGTGCTAAAGCAAATCTCTTCTTGCTAACTTGCATAAAAAAATAACGGACAACTTAGGAGCTATGAAATCAATGTATACAATTTGGGTCTACACCTTCATGCGCATGTAAGTGTGTTTTGATTTCATGGGACCAAAACGCTAAACAAACTAGTTTAGCTTCAGGGAAAACCCAAATGAGGAAGATGAAGTTTTTCATTACACAATGCTTACTGTCAAACACATCAGCCAAATATATTAAATTTTCTTCGGTTAGCGAGTGACAGTGTCATCTGGTTCTAGTAAAGGAGGAACTGTTGTCTTTACTAAAAAGTGGAGGTTTACAGGTAGCCAACCATTTATGGTTTCTTGGTTGCACCAGAAATATTTTTTTCTTATGGTAAAATTGTAATCTTTTTTACTTAAAGCATAAACTCTCTGAGTAATAGCTTTTGGCCGGGTACAGTTAATCCAAGTCAAATCAGATCCGATACCTTTCTAAAAATGATAAAACTCCTGTGTCTCTATGTAAGGATATCTACAAGCATCATTGAACCAGGGTTTGTCTTTCACACGATCTTTTAACACACGAGAATGGATAGCCAAAATTGTGTTGACCAGATTCTCATTCTAAAGAACAACAGGCCCAATCCTTCTAAATAACTGTCACCAATTTAAATGAAAAATGTCATTCAAAATGTGATTCCAGATTGCTTGAGAAAAATTACCTATCGTACACGAGAGTATGACACATATGGGTTAGTGTGCTTAGTCGCAATTACTAACAAAACCAAGGCATGATAAGAGATTCCCTACGATGAGCATTTAAATCACTGGCAACCATAAAAAGGCATTTCTATAATCTTCTTGTATCTTAGCTATAGTGGTAGGGACACAATCGATTATAGAACCATCTAAGCTTGATAGATGAATCACAAAAGTAGTTTTACCTGGTCAGTCAAGGGGCTAAACAACTCTAGCGGTAGTATCTCAATGGGCGGCTGATGCAATGGCTAACCAGCAACGAAAGGAAAAGTGGGGACTTAATGTCACCAATAAGCCAAAGAACTAAGTCCAATCAAGTCTGTTCACTTTTCTATTTTTGTGTATATAACTAGCACACACATGCATTACAACCACGAAAGGAAAATTGAAGACTTGGTTAGAGCTAGTACTTCAGCATTAATTGGCAACATCAATGTTGTAAGTTGGCTGTGCTCGAGTGAGGACTATCATAAATCTTTTGGTAATGAAAAAATTCGAATTCCATTAGACATAATATTATCTTGAGAAATATTTCGTTCAAGAAGAAACTTTAGAATCTTGTTCCCCAAGTGCTTTGATACCTTGGATTCGTTAATGCACACAGGTTATGCAGATTGATTGATTTAAAGTTTTCAGGCATCCTGACATCTGAGAGGTTATGCAGAGTGATATACAAAATACCTAAGAATGTAAGCGATAAAAGGCTCTTGTAAGTCTTGTAAAGAGTAGAGTTCCCCTATGTGACAGTACCAGGAAGGCAGTCGTAACAAAAATAAATAGATCACATTTTGAGACTAACTTCAATCTAGTCTTTTTTGGGCTCAAGCCATGACGTCCTGATGGAAGGTTCCTTCAGTAGCTTCCTAAGGGTATATATGACTACAGTAGATATTCCCAGAGAATTAAACTAAAGGTTTCACAGAATTCTAACTTCTGGCGCGAGTACCCATAAGGTTTCCCTTTAGGATATCGTATAATAACAGGGGAAGTGACTATGCAACGTATTTTATGCTCATCACTTGTCAACTGTTGTATGTATATATATATATATATATATATATATATATATATATATATATATATATGTATGTATGTATGTATGTATGTATATATATATGTATGTATGTATGTATGTATGTATGTATATATATATATATATATATATATATATATATATATATATATATATATATATACGATGTGAATACAGTGACATTCTGCTGGAACATAGACTATTCGAACAATATGCATACGGAAATGAACCGTACAGTGTGAATCGGCCCTTATGAATTCATGTACGGAGAGAAAGTATAAAGAAGGTCGGAAAGCCATAATTACGTACAAATTCGCGTACGGAAAGCCATAATTGCGAAAGTGAAGTACAGATGACAATAAGCATTCTGTGAACAATAATCGATTAAATAAGTGACCAGCGCTTTGATGTGAGGACAATGGTCCAAGCAAGACAAAATTCACGAGTAGTACTTAAGTGGTACTCCAAATTTATTTTAATTTTAGCAACCAATTTTTAGTCGTCTCTTATATAACATTAACTAACAAACGGAAATACTGTAGATCAAAGATGACCTGTGAAAAGGAATCTATCGGAATATAGGGAAGGATTGGTAAAAATTTCCATGTTTGGAAAAAAGGGGCAATATTCTTTTCACTCTTACATAATTGTCTTGCTTTTATCATTATGGAAAGGTTCGTTAAGGTAAAAAAGTCTATCCAGTCCTCTATTTATTCATAGGCCTATGCAATCGACACATTAATGTTCTAAAGGACAAAAAAAATCAGCTTGTACAAAGTATTGTGGCTTTTGCCATTCAAAGGTGTCCTAGGACCGGCATTATTAAGCACGGCACATATACTATCGTATCGCAATGAATTATATATGTATATATATATATATATATATATATATATATATATATATATATATATATATATATATATATATATATATATATATATATATATATATATATATATACTCCAGTTATCGGTACAGTGAGTTTTTGTAGCATAGCCTATAAGTAATTACACCCGTTATAGACAAATATGTGGAACATATGAAGGCCTGCATGGGTTGGATGGAAGGAAAAACTAATGGTAAATTGTGAAGCTATATCATTCATATTAATTGGGTGGTAAATTTACTACTAAATTCTACATTGACACGACACAAGTGAATTAATAGCGGGTATTTCAATTAAATACATAATACTTAAAACATTACCTGATGAAAATCCGTAAAGGAAATAGAAAATAGCACTAGGTCTATCACCAAAAACATTAAGATGGATACGGTACTTGCGTGTGTGTGTGTGGTTTTTTTTTTTTTTTTTTTTTTTTTTAATAACGCCGTAATCGCAAGATTTGACAGCTGCAGGAGAGTTTTGAAGGATAGGAAAAATATTGACTAAAAACAAGCAGGATTTATCACTAAAACCAGTTTAAACCTCCGCCGGGTACAATCCTGCGCGCATCCTTGTTATATCAGTATTGAGCTTTACCGATTACGTGCAATAGCAATGAATAAATGCGATTTTCTGTAGCCTACATGGTATTCGAAAAAAAAATATAATAATAATTAAGGGAAAAATAAGTAATACCTAAGAGCTAGCAGGAGGGTGGGCTAAAATATATCTATACCAAAACCCACTCAAGATACTGAAAAACAAGCTTTTGAATGTGGCATCCAAACCCATTAAGTTCATGTGGCATTTAGATTAAATGAGAAAACGAAGACAAATTGAATAAGCACGATACATTCAAAGAACCTATTTGAGATAACTATAAATTTCAGCAGACAGATCCCACTGATCAGTCTGCTAATACAGTAGTAACGGTTTTACATTGAGAAGGCAAATCACATACCAATCAAATGGGGCCCAGTGGATGGAACACAAAGAGAGAATGAAGACCCCATAAATATCCTTGGAGGATTATATTTAGACATTGTAAGAGACTCCCTGGTTTGTAATTTTCTCATTTTCTAAATTCTTGGATTTAATTCCTAAAAAAAAAAATATGAACGTCAAAACATTCTAATACAAACAATGTGGCTCACGTAGTAACGCCACTGACTGTTGATCTCCAGACTGGGGATTTGAGTCCCGTTCAAACTAGTTAGTTACTTTGGTCGCTGCACCCTTTGCCTGACCCTCCTTGGTCCCAAATTGGATCGAGAGGGGGCTTGGACGTTGATCATATGGATATAGTAGGTAGCAGGTTGGCACAACACCAGCCACCCGTTGAGACACTACCACTAGAGTTATGGATCCCTTTGACTGGCCAGACAGTACTACATTGGATCCTTCTCTATGGTTACGGTTCACTTTCCTTTTGCCTACACATACACAAAATAGTCTGGCATATTCTTTACATATTCTCCTCTGTACTCATACACCTGACAACACTGAAATTACCAAACAATTCTTCTTCACCCAACGGGTTAACTACTGCACTGTAATTGTCCAGTGGCTACTAACCTCTAGGTGAGGGTAGAAGAGACTTTAGCTACGGTAAGCAGGTCTTCTAGGAGGACACTCCAAAGTCAAACCATTGTTCTCTACTCTTGGGTAGTGCCATAAGCCTCTGTACCATGGCCTTCCACTGTCTTGGGTTAGAGTTCTTTTGCTTGAGGGTACACTCGGGCACACTATTCTATCTAATTTGTCTTCCTCTTGTTTTGTTAAAGTTTTTATATAGTTTATATAGGAATTATTCATTTTAATGTTATTGTTCTTAAAATATTTTTTTCCTTGTTTCCTTTCCTGACTGGGCTATTTTCCCTGTTGGGGCCCCTGGGCTTATAGCATCCTGCTTTCCCAACTAGGGTTGTAGCTTAGCAAGTAGTAATAATAATAATAATAATAATAATAATAATAATAATAATAATAATAATAATAATAAATGGTCAGTCTCCAGGGCATTGTCCTGTTTGATATGACAACGTCACTGACCCTTGCCTCTGTCATTTATAACAGCCTTTAAAGCAATGAAAACAATCTACAACTGCATTTGCGATGCACTTCCCTAATACAACCGGAAATTTTACCTACATGACGCGAGTCTACCTAGCATTAAAAACTCGCTGTACCTGGAATAGCCTATAATTTGGCGTAATCATAATGAACACTTTCAGCAAATTTACTATATTATGAAATAGCTAGGGCTATTTAAAATGAGATTTTCTTATAACGTAACGGAAATGCATTGATTGTCCAGATCATAAACTAATACAGTATATTGCGTATGACACATGATTAAGCACAATTCTTATAAACTGCAAGCGTGCTGCCATGACATTAACTAAATATATGTAACGTACAGCAGGAACTTTCTGAAAACTAAGAATATGACATACGACTATGCCTATGCATAATCCACGTAAACCTGCACATCAGTAATAGGTTCAATTAATTCCTTATTTTGAATTTTAAGCTTAATATCAAACTTCATATGATAAAAATAAGTAGGCCTACTTCCTCTTTCCGCAATTCTAAAAATATAGGACTAGGCCTAAGGCCTTAACATTTCTTGAGGGTTTCCACCTTCTCCCGTAAATACTAATCGATCAAGCTCAATTAACCACCACACCTTAATCCTATTTAAATCCCTGAAGGTATGGCCCATCCCGTTTGTACATACAAATGAGGGATTTTGTCTCGTCAAACCAGAGAACAACCTTCAGAATAAAGAAAAAAAAATCTTAGCCTGGAGAAAATTTATAAACCCTTACCTCCCAGGATACAATTGGTCACTAATTGGACGTCCCATTTTCTTCAGTTACAATTAAATTACGGTATTAACGATATTACATATTTTTCGCTTGCCACAAAAATTAACAGCACTCAAAATATCTTGAAGAATTCTCAGAGCCGGGTAACGTTACGAACATGAATACACATCTATCACCAACCAGAGTCAATATACATATCGACTATGTCACCAACAATGATCAACTCACAATTAAGACTGAGTTACGGAAAGGAGTTGGCCCAACACCTGTGCTTTTCAAAAATATTCCTCAGCGAATTACAAAGGTTCGTCGAGGGGTTTGATGATGGCATTAACTGAAATAAATGACCAAATTCAAATATCATACCTTCCTTTTTACCGACCTCTACCCTACGATACAATAAATTATAGATACTAACATACTAGTCGACATTCTTTTAAAAATATGGTTATGATTTTGAAATATCTAGTGGTTATATGGGCTCCACAGGGCAATAGAAGAGTTAGAACACCCAGCCCTACATGGTTGATGAGTACTATGAAGCGCGAAGTAGATGATGAATGGAGTATCAAATTAAAAGCTCAAGATAGAGAAGACTGATGAAATCTAATGGAGGCCCTTTGCGTAGATAGATAGGGCTATCCCTCAAAGCAGGGTTCTAGGCACTGATACCATTCCTTAGGGACTGCAAGATACGATTATAAAAACTAACCACAACAAAGAAAAACAGAGAAAGATGATGTCTGAATAAAAGGCAAAAAGGAAAAAGGAATTACGAAAAGACGGCGACGACTACAAACCAGGTGCCTTCTAAAGGAACTGAACCTGATAACAATGAGCACTTAGGAACTATGGTTCTAGGTCAATTTTATTCAATGTACCGTTGGACTCGCAAGAGTTCTAAATGATCAGGGCATTAAGTTTAAAATGTTAGCTGACGACACTCAATTTTACCTCAAAGTAACTAACATTGACGCCACATGTGACCGTCTTGTAGCCACATTAAATTCCCCTAAAGATTGGATGAACTATCATCAGTTGAAGCTAAACGTTGATAAAATCCAGTATATGATGATTGAAAGAAAACATGACCGGAGCAATGCAAATGTTATGAGGTCGGGTGACGATGGTGTTCATTCTGTGAGACTCGTTGATAACGTAAAGGATTTGAGTGTCCATCTTGATAATGGTTTCTCATTGGTTCCATAAATTAATAATGTGGTTAAAACACCGCTCTACCACTTAAGGAACGTTGCTTTCATTAGCAAATATCTGGATGAGGACTACTAAGAAGTTAGTTCATAACGGCGTCATCAGTCGATTGGACTATTGTAACTCCTTATATAATGATTCACCAAATGACGAGCTCAACAAACTGCATTTTTTTTCTATAGATTGACAAGATTGATTATGGGTGTCGCTCGTCGTGAACGGATCACCCGTCCTCATAAATCTACACTGATTACCTATCAAGCTAGAAGTTAGGAAGGTATGTTGGAGCACCTACTCAAGGGTGAAATACGGACCTGAAACTTCACGATTAACAAGTGGGCGTAAATTGTTGTAAGATCAAGAGACAGTTGTAAAATCAAGATAAACAGTTGTAAATTGTTGTAAGATCAAGACAAACAGTTTGCTTAAGATTTTGAAATTAGACTGAAACTGTGTCAAATAAGGATAAAAATACTGCAATGGTTTTGATATCGGATTTTTAGCAGGAGTGTGGTAAGGACGATCTATAAGACTGTTAACGGATGACCCAAATTTAGTTAATTCATAAGAAATAGAATGCTAAAAACACAAATTTTTATAAGAAACGCTAAAAGAAGAATTAAAAAAGATATTTACAAAAAAGTACATTTATGATAAATACTTAAATATGTAACATTTCTATTATAAGTTAAGAAGGTATGTATAATAAAATTTATTGTATATTATATAATTTATACTAATTTGATTTGATTTTCATTGATTTGATATATAATTTTGTAAAACAATGTAAGCTCACATCTGTATTTTTATGGCATAATTACGTATATAATTTAAATTGATGAAGTGTAATTGCATTTTTATAATAAAAGATTAAAAAAAAAGTAGACGTATTAAGAGATGATAGTGATATAGGGTTATGATTTTGGGTTGATAGCCCGGCACAGAGGCCTGTTATGCCATTCAGCGCCTAATTGCAACCGGGGGGGGGGGGGGGACCCACCAGTTGCTTAATAGTAATCTGGGATAAAATAGGCTATCCCAATGACATCTAACTTATCATAAAACAGTAAAAGGGGAACGTTAAGTTATCGAGTAAGTGCAAAAGACTAGTCAGAAAAAAATTAATTGTAAGCCTATCCGTGGCTTCAAATTAGTTAAGAATTACCTTAGTTCAGTTATGGCCGAAAATTACAAATAACTTTTCTAATTTTAAACCACGGCTAGGCCTACAATTTTTACTTCCCCTTTATCTGTTTTATGATAAACTTGAATGTCATTGATAAAACCTAATTCATCTCATATTGCTTAACAGTTAATAGATATATCATGCAATTGTTGGACAAATATAAACTTTACAATAAATGGTAAACCAAAATCACGGATGGTGGTAGGTAGCCTAATTTATTTTGACGACATATCGGAGCAGCAACTGTTTCCAGAGTGAACTTATCGGAATAGTATACTGCAGTTTGAATGCAGTGACAGTTTGCTGAAACCATAGGCTATGTGCATGGAAACGGCCGTTGTACACGGAGCGCAAACAAAGGTGGGAAAGCTACAATTACTTACGAATTCACGTCAGTCATGCCAATAAAGAGGACAATAAGCCATCCGCGAACGATAATTAATTTAATAAGTGTCCAACAGTTCAAGTACGAGAGCCAATGTTCCATGCAAAACAAAATTCTAAAGTGGTACTTCAAGGTTTAACATCCGAATGTATTCCGCTTTTAGCTACCAATTGTTTAAGTCGCATCTTACATAATATAAAAGCAATACCTGAAATAAAAGATGACCTGTGACTAAAGAAGTCTATCGAAATGAGGGGAAGGATTGTTTTGGATAAAACGGGGTAATATTGCTTCCACTCATTTAATACATACATTTATCATTATGAATAGGTTCGTTAGGGTAACATGTATTTCCAGTCCTCTGTTCATCCATATGCCTATGCAATTTAAATGTGATAATGTTCCAAAAGTCTAAACAATTATCTTAAAAGCGGAAGTGTGGTTTTTACCCTTCAAAACAGTGTCCTGAGACCGGCATTATGTATCACACATAATATCGTACCACAATGGGTTATCAAAAGGAATACCCAAGTTACCAGTGCAGTGTGATTTTTGTAAAATATGCACAACTGTAGCAGTTATGGACAAATATAATTATATGTGAAACACTTTAGTTGGATGGAGACCATAAATAAAAGGTAAATTACGAAACACCATCATTCATATTAATTGTTTCAAAAAGAAACTTTAATATATACATTAAAAGAAAAGGTGAACTAACACTGCGTTTTTTCAGGTAAATATGTGATATTTAGAATATTACGTGCAGAAAATCTATAAGAGAAATAGAAAATAGGATGAAAATAGGACTACCACCAAGAACACGTATGATGGATAAGGTATTCATCTCTCCTTTTTAATAACTGCGTAATCACACGATTTAACAGCTGCAGGCGAGTTTTTAATGGTAGGAAAAAAATATTTTACTAAAAAACAGTAAGGTTTATTCCGTAAGTCAGTTAAACCTCCGCCAGGTAGAATCCTACGCCCATCCTTGTTATATCAGTACTGGGCTTCAGCCAAGGACGCTGCGATTTTACGCAGCCTATGCTGCAATTAAAAAAAAATCAAGGAAAAATAAGTAATGCCTAAGAGCACATAGGGGCATAGACTAAAATACATTTGTGCCAAAACCAACAAAAGTACGGGAAACCGTGCCTTTGAATATGGCACCCAAACTTCATTAAGTTCGTGTAGATTAAATGAGAAAGCGTTGACAAATTAAATACCCACGATACATTAAACGAGCCTATTCAAGATAACTATAAATTTCAGCAGACATCCCACCGACCGGTTTGCTCATAAAGCAGGAACGGTTTTACACGGGAGGCAAATCACATCCCACACACATGGGGCTCAGTGGACGGAACAGAGACGGAATGAAGACAGCATGAATAACCTTTAAGGATTATATTTAGACATTATAGGAAAATATGTCACGGGCAAATTAAGCTCTTTCTGTGAAAAGACTTTAGTGTATAAAGGATTTGTATTTTTGCCTATTTACAAAATTCTTGCATTTAATGTAAAAAAAATAGTTAACATGAACGCCAAAACATTCAATTACAAACAACGTGGCTTATGTAGTAACGTCCCTGACTGGTGACCGCCAGACTGGGGTTCGAGTCCTACTTAAACTAGAAAGTTCATTTGGTTGCTGCACCCTCATCACCCTTGTAAGATAAGGATGAGGGTGGGGTCTATATGTGTTACTGTAGACATGAGTCGTGATATAACGATGAAACAATATCCTACAGATTTTGTACATTTGAGAACAAAGCCTTCAGAAGAATTTGGAGAGTTGGCAGAAAAGGATTAGAAATCAAACTATAAGAGATAATTCAAGTGCCATGTGTGGATGAGATCATGGTGAGGGGTAGATGGAGATGGTTTGGGCATGCTCTCCGCACTCCCCAAGAGAGATTAGTTCACATAACGTTTATTTGGGCTCCACGAGGCACTAGAAGAGTTGGGAGACCAAGGCCTACATGGCTGAGGACTATGAAGCGTGAAGTAAAAGACGAATTGAGAGGTATTGATCTAAGAGACGACTGGCGAAATCTAACCGAGGGCCTTTGCGTCAATAAGCGTAGGAGGAGATGATGATGATAGGGTTATCTGACGAGTCATCAGCAGCCATTACCTGACCCACCTTGGTCAGAGCATAGGTGGAGAGGGGATTTGGACGCTGATCATACGTATGCATGGTCAGTCTCTATGGCATTGTCCTGTTTGATAGGGAAATGTCGCAGTCCCTTGCCTCTGCCATTCATGAGTGGCCTTTATACCCTTTAAGCCTTGGAAATTAACACTACAGTACATCTATATTTATGATGGACTTAGCTTAGGCGCCTTTAGAAAATGTTAAATGACACTAGTCCTAACATTAAAAATTGAAATGTACGAGAAAAATCATTAGTCGTAATTATAATAAACAATTTCAGCAAATTTACTCATTATAAAATGGCTAAGCCTAATTAAAATAAAATAAAAATCTTAAAACGTAGCGGAAATGCATTGATTGGGCAGGTTATAAACTAATACGGTTTATTGCATATGACACATGATTAAGCCTAGTTATTATAGACTGCGGCTTGCTGCTATGACATTAACTAAAAATATGTAACGTACAACAGGCACTTTCTGAAAATTGAGCAGAATATAACATAAGACTAGGCCTATGCATAATACACGTAAAATCTACACATCACTAATATGCTCGTTTAATTCCTTATTTAGAATTGAGAGCTTAACATCGAAAATTATATGATAAAAATAGGTAGGCCTACGTCCTCTTTCCAAAAAAAATATCAATTCTAAAAATATAGTCCTAGGCCTAATATCTTAAAATTTACTGAGGGCCTGAGCCTTCTCCGGTAAATACTAATCAACCAAGCTCATTTAAATCCACCACCACTCCTATAATCCTAGTTAAATCCTTAAAAGCATGGCCTATCCCGTTCATACATACAAATGATGGATTTTATCTGGTCAAACCAGAGACCATCCTTCAGAATAAAATAAAAAATCTATAATCTCTTACCTCCCAGGATACAATTTGTCACTAATTGGGCGTCCCGTTTTCTTCAGTTACAATATTAACGATGTACACTATACTATTTTTCGCTTGCGAAATCCTAAAATTAATACTGCACTCGAAATATCTCGAAGAATTCTCGGAGAACCGGGTAACGTCACGAACACGCGAAAACACATCTATCACTTAGAATGGTCAACTCGCAATTAAACAACAGTTACAAACTTAAGACTTAAGGCAAGGAGTTTGAAAATATTCCTCCGCGAATTACATTCTAGGGGTTTGATGATGACCTAAAATAAATGATCAAGTTCATTCTTAACCACTTCCACTCTACGACACAGTAAATTATCGATATAATTACCGTAGATTTTCGCCATTTCTTTCACAATATGGATAAGGTTTTGAATTATCTTGAGCGGACTACTTTTATTTATTTACGGAATGGCGCAACCGAGTAAAAATGCATTATTGAATGGATACATGAAGTTATAAATTTGGGATATATATCTTGGCTCTGGTGCCTGTCAAGTCATTTGGCGTCTAAATGAAAATAAGAGGAATCCCCCACCGGTTGCACAATGAAGTAAAAGATAGAATAAGTAGGTGCGTATCAACTAGCCAAGAAGGCGGTTACACGGTTATTTGAGGAGGCTCTATTTTCAAAAACATCGAAAATTCGAAATAATGAATATCACCAAAATATCTAATTCATTACAAACATTTATCTTCACAAAATTCGGATTTGATTGATAATATTAACCAGTTTTTAATATTTCCTGAAATATTTTTGTTCAAGAAAAGGCTCAAACGTGTACCTGGTATTGGTAGGCGTAGGAATGATTTTGTGGAATTTCGGCAATGTGGCCTCGTACTTGGCATTGCCTATGTGGAACTTAGAATAACCCTCGTGATTACACCAAGATGAAAAGTTGTGAGGGATCGAGAAAATGAAATGAGATCGTGAGAACGTATTAGACCTAAGCATAGGTCTAGCATTATTTCTTAAGCTTTTTACATCAGCTATTCGCCGTTTATGATGACAACGTATTTCAAAAGGAATTCCATGGCTTTATTTCTAATTACAATGGTGAGTTTCATCCTCATCACTGTAATAGTATTTCAGTAATTGCTTTCTGAGGTGACACACACACACACACACACACACACACACACACACACACACATCTTCACCACCGTTGTGTATATACTAAAACAAACATTACCGATTTCAACAAATACAATCATGCTTTCATTCTCACCTCCAAAGACTTGCCTTTTGCTTGTCTCACTCAAGTCTCGATACCATAATTTCCAGTCTCCTCAATCCATCCACCTCTTATGCTTTATCTTTAGTATTAAACCCTCAATCAGTCAAACACAAAGATGCATTTGTGTACCCAATTTCTTCCCCACCCTCTTTTTTTTATTTTGACAAAAATGAAATGGAACAGAAAACCCTATACACTAACCCAATAGGAGACATCCAAATCGTGCACGCAACAACTTTATAATTTGCTCATCATTCTATAGGAGTATGGACTCGATTCCTATTGCCCTCCAGTAAAGAGGCTAAACTGCCATTAGGGGGCATCTTTACCTGAAGGCTCCATGTACCTTTAATATGCATACATCTCGACCTTACGTATAGAGCTAGAACTATATCCAAATCTCAAGTACTTTCTTTGGCTAAAAAAAAAAAAAAAAAAAAAAAAAAAAAAAAAAAAAAAAAAAAAAAAAAAAAAAAAAAAAAAAAAAGTGCTCATTCCTACTCATTAGAATTTCCTCTTACCAAGAGCTTCCCAACCTTTTAATAGGTACTTTTTTGCCCTACAACAAAGATTTCTTTATTTACGAACATGCTCATATTACCCCGCCTTAAGGCCTGTGAAGCATTACAAATAAAGAAGGAAGACTTTTCCTTCCGAAGTACTATTTAAATTTGCTATGAAATTCGGCCTATTTTACGAGAGTTGGAACACACTAATCCTCAATATTGTAACAAGAAGCCTTCTAAGCAAATATTTATAAATAGAAGTTACTATAACCATTGAATTAAGAAAAGGGGGATGTATTTCCCTTCTGCAGTCGGGCTCAAACCACTGCAAGTGAATAAGACTAAGGTTATCTGTTGATAACTATGCTATCAAGATGGATAAAGTTTATTTCATCTTAAACTAGCACATATCGGTCAAATTATGGCTATTAACAATCCAGTACTGTACAGTACAAGTCAGGTATATAAACTATATATCTCATACAAGTGGCCAGCATAAAATACTAAGAAATTTGGCCAGCAAAAAAAAAGAAAGAAAAAAAAACTAAGAGACTAACAAACTAAGGGTTTACAGATCGATGAAGACCCCACAGCTTTCCTCTTTGCCAAACTCGAGATTACACAATCTTCAAACCTGTCAGGCTGTTCTACCCAATCTCCTCACCAAGCACTATTATATCATTAGAAGCTAAGAAGAAACCCTACCTGGCAAAGCAGATTATTACAAGCCTAAGGTCCCCATTAGGGTAAGTGAAGAATGGCAAAATTTTACGAATAAACTAATTAAGAAAAATAAAATAGACCAATGAAAGCTAGAACATAACACAATACTGTACTTACATCAAGTCAGCAAAAGCACAGTAGTAGTCTTCACTCCTGAAGTTCCACAGATTCAACCATTATACAGATATAAGATTTAGAAAATCCTTTCTAATTTGGTCAGCTGGAGCAACACGAAAAAAAAGGCAAGACCGTTAAAATTAACAGCATGTTCAATACTAGAGGGTGGATCATACAGTGAGAATATTTGAATGAAAAGGATGATCAGAATTATAGAAAATATTATACAGTACATCATGCATTGCAAAAAAAACTCTCTACTCCATCCTATATTCATAAATTTGGACCATATCACAAAAGAATAACCGAGAATAAACCCCACTGTTGATTCAGGTTCGGCATGTCCAAGAGACCACAGAGAATATTATGGGAAATCTAACTAAAACCAGTAGGTCCTTGGATTATAATGAAGATTCCTTTCAATGTGGTATTGTAACACAGGTTTGATGCAAGTCACCACATACCTATGAACAATACAGTGCGTGTGTACCTTAAGTCACTTATCTATTTAATCCAGAAGTAGTCATAATCTGGGGCAAAAACACACTTTATATGGATACGGTATATAACTAGAACTGAGAGCAATTACAAAATAAAATGGCAATAAAAATAAATAACTAATTTATGGAAGCTGGTTGTCCGCGAAACGAAGATAAACCGTTGTAAACCAAGGGCCTGCTAATGGGAAATTAGCAGGAGTGGATATAGATTTATATTTGTATAGGCCCATATTGCAGCTAGGGAAAAACCTTGCAGTTGCACTATGAAGTTAAAGTTACAAGAGAGTAGACTACAAGATAGCAGATGAGGGAAAGTAAATGGATGAAAAGTCAGTGCAGCTAGGAGTTGAAGGGACAAAGCAAAGACCCACAAGTAACGCCTGCAGAAAACTTTCAGTGAGGTATTCTAATGTGACTACAACCATAAAGTGACCAGCAGAAGGGTTCTAGGTGCCACTGCCAATCTTTAGACAGAAGTTTGTAAACTGAAAGTGCAAGACAGCTTTTAGTTACCTATATTTGGACCTTGCCAGAAATCCTACATAAAAACTATTCAGGTTCTGAAGTCTTCCGTAACAATACTTGTCCTTTACAGAAATATTTAACCCCTTCTAGGCAGGGCAGATCTCCCATTGCCTATTCAATCACCACTGTAATAACATTCTAGTAACTTGTGCACAACTGTGCTTTCTTTACAATGTACCCTTGTTAACACAACATCAAGGTTCAACCATTTAGTAATGCAGTAAAGGCAAGTTTCAACCAAAATCCCTAGCCAGAGTATTTATTTCATCACCACCATTGGGAATTTTTTCAAAATTTTAGGTAAGTCATAGTTAAAGATAGGTGCATTAGTAGACTTGAAATTACCATAACCTTCCTCATTGCTACAGGATATACTGGGGAGTTTCAGCATTCTAGAAAGTTATTTGTTGCCATATTGTTGTACCATTGAGCCTTTCAATATACAGCAAAGTCTGTACCTCTAAAAGAAAATTGGATCCTTCGCAAAAGGTTACGTTTACTTTAAAATTATAGATTTTAATGTCTTTAAAGGCACAACTCACTTTAAACACTCTGAATGTCATCCTTCTTTCATTCACACAACAAAAAATCTGGAAATCAATTAAAGAAATCTTATCAGAAGCCTAAATATTTTTCACTTACTAGATACTAAAACTTTTAGAACTCTCAATATTGAAATTAGAATTTTAATGGCAATGGAGAAACTTTTGGGCCAACTCTAAAAGTTAGCAGTTTTTACTAAGGGGTCAGGTAAAAGAAATTTTCCCTTCTCCCCTCAGTCACTAGGCATTACCTGGGCACTAAAATAATAGGAGTCATCACACTCTGGTCACATGTACCTTACAATCCAAAATGTTAAGACCTGGTACAATTGAGATTAAACTGCACAATATATACTGTACAATAAGAAAAACAATCTGTGATTAGCAGATTTGCATTGGAAAATCCATGGTTTTAGTTTAAATTTGATCGTTGCAAGGTGACCCATCCAAGGATCTAGCCTTCTGTAGATTGCAGTTCTTCATGAGCTTCCATTTCTTCATGCTTTTGCAGTTTCCTCCATTTATATGATAATTAGCAAATTACTTGCCTGAATGGAGATACTCTTACAAAACACAAGAATAATACGCTTGACATAACATTTCAAAGAAGGAAAACTAGAAAAAAATCATCTACATTAAGGGAGAAATAAATTAACAAATGCTGCCTTAGATGACCGTGGAGGTAGCAGCAGTTAGGGATTCAGCGTTATGAAACTTCATGTGTGGTGGATAACGGGGGAGGGTGGGCTGTGGCACCCTAGCAGTACCAGCTGAACTCGGTTGAGTCCCTTGTCAGGCTGGGAGGAACGTAGAGAGGAGAGGTCCCCTTTTTTTGTTTCTTTTGTTTGATGTTGGCTAACCCCCAAAACTGGGGTAAGTGCCTCTGATGGTCCAGCACTTTGCTGCAGTAGAGGGGCTTGAGTGTCTCAATGATGGGCTGGGCAATGGCGGTGGGGTAGTTTATCCACCCTGGCAGGCACAACCATACCGCTAAGGCCAGTTCTGAGAGACCAGACCAAGACTGGACCCCTATAGGCCTTCTCCTTTATTTTAAAATAGGCAAAGGCTAGGAGAAGGAAAACTCCAAAATCAAACCAAACAAGACCCCAACGGCGGAGCTTCCCAGCGCCGGCAGAAGAGGGCAATGCCTGTCGGGCAGGCAACAAGGCGGGCCTTGACATAACAAGAACCCGGCAGCCCGATGCAACCAACATCGGAGAAGCCGCCTGTCTCATATGTCTTGAGCCGCGGTGAAAACGATGTGGGCCAAGTGTGTGAGCGTGGCCATTGCAAAGCCACGACCACCCAAAACAATATACCCAGCTACTGGCATTCTGTCGTTTCCTCCACCCTTCTTCATCTTTTCATAGATAGGAGGCTGATGGCTAACAACAGAACCCAATACTCGGACACGAGTGGGCGCCGACGACGACGATGTAGCATGTACAGTACTGTATTTTTAAAACAAAAGTGTATAGTTTGAGCCAAATTCAAAACTGGCTAAAAAAATTTGGAAAAATGGCACGTACTGTGCACCAATTCAAGGGTATTCCTCATTAACAAAAATCCTATTGCTTTCTTTTTCATAAACTGTTAAAATTGGTCTGTATTATTATTATAGAATTAATGCCTCAAGTAAAGCAATTGGTCTGTATTTTTTTTATAGAATTAATGCCTCAAGTAAAGCAATTGGTCAATATTCACAGAATATTAGATGCATCATGCTTGTAATGCGTATGAACATATACAGTACATGAAAGATTAAAGTACAGTACAGTAATTTTTTACCAATAGGTATAAGTGAAAGGCCCTTATAAAGATAAAAATATGTATTGCTGCTTAATTACATACTTGATATACCCCAAATAACCAAATAGGTTATTAAAAATAAGATATTCAAGAGAGAGAGAGAGAGAGAGAGAGAGAGAGAGAGAGAGAGAGAGAGAGAGAGAGAGAGAGAGAGAGAGAGAGAGATCATAACTACAACCAAGTTACAGTTGTGCTTTTTTAGGGAACTAGTAGCTTTAATAATAAGAGTAAAAAAAATCACTAAAATAAGGTCCCATAGTACACTGCAGTAAAATAATGTGCCACTTGGAAATTTGATCCATACATCATTAAACTCTGCCTTTGGCAAAACGTAATTTCATCTTTTCTCACACAAAATTAGAAAAAAAAACCTCAAAATTACAGGTGCACATTACTTATATATTGGCCCTTCTAAACAAGAGAAAAAGGAGGAGAAATGCTAATAGTATGTGTGTGTTTATGTCAAACATAACTTCATTAATGTAAAACCACGTGGTCTGACTTTTGTATCACTTTTTTCCCAAAAATAATGGCAAAATATAAAGGAACAGTTCAACTAAAATCACACAATAAAGAAGTATTTAAGAATCAATATACAACAGGTTCTATACCTATCTTTGAGAAATGCATTTTTCATACCCCTCAGATTTAACACTACAGTACAGTACTATCAAAAACGTGTGTGCATATGCATATAATGTATATAGAACTATGTCTAGTATATATCTATATATAAAATACACACCTCTGAAACTACCAAAGATTCTTATCATTTCAAATATTCTTCCGGATCAGACACTCTGTATCATTTCAAACTGCTATGAAATACGTACAAATTCAGGAACTGGCTAGATGTTTACATGAAATAAATTTCCTAACCAATGCTGGTGACAGCATTTACCTGCACAGATAACAAAGAGAAAGTACAAATAAATTTCTAATCTAACATATATGTTTCTAATTAAATGCTATCCATCACGCCTATGAATGATGAAATGATACAACATAAAGTGAAATTTGTTGAGGTATTAATAATGCAGCCATTTCATCAGCAAATCACTCCTACCAAGAGGTTACTGATATTTAATGAACTTGCATTTTTAGCTTCAGACTTAATCAAGTTAACAATCATTAGACATTGATATGTTTCAAGATTCTTATTTAGGATTAGTAATATTCTTGGCATAATACTTTTCATAATACCCATTTAGCTAAGAAAATTTTCTTCAATATGACTAACATATAACAGCAAATTAAAATGCAAGGCTACGGATAAATACAATTTCAACATAGAAAACAAAAGCATAAAATAATGCCAAGAGTTTAACACAGAAAAAGATCATGACAAAAAAGGGGTATTGGATTTTTGTACTCATACATTCTAAACTACTCAGTACCAACTTTTTTATTTCCTCTCCTTACAAACTTCAACATTTATCAGGTTTTAAAATGCATGAGATGTTTTCAAAATGGTGAAAATTGATAACACGATTTTGGCAGAGGGGCCTACATAAAAAGGGGCCAACACTTAATGTGCCCATATTTACCCATAGAAAATTTGACAGTATAGTCCATGGAATAAAGTAAAAAAAAAAAAAAAGTTAAAATCTCCCTTCCTGATATTTACAAAAAAATATAATAAATGGAAGAAAAATGTAATGAATTCAGCATTACAACAAAACTATGAGGTTGAAATGTTAAGTTTCAGCATTCCATTACACTGGCAATCCCATCAAACCAAACCTCATACAATTAATATATTTCATGAGGCTGAACACATCGTTACAAACCTTTGAACATTTCAAAGAATTTGATGACTGTACAGTGATGCAAACCTCTACACTTAATAGGACTTGACATGAATCTATCAAGGCATAAGCTGAATATATAGCATATCAAGCAAGAATATACAATCAGATGGCAAAACCAAATGGTATATATTCAAATCTATAAATGTGAAAACAAAAATTTCAAAGTGACATAGTTCCAACAAAACTAATTTATGACCTAAATTCATAAAATAGCATTTAATCACAAATTTCTAATACACTCACAGCTAAACCTTTTCAAACTCAACCCAAAAGATAAACTACAAAGTGAAGTTTACACAAACAATGTCAAAGATACATCAAGCCACTAAGCCTATCCCTGCTTCTCTCTTTGGCAAATAAGAAAAGCAGAATGCTCAATGCTTTCTGTATAAATTACAAGCAAGCAAGAATAAACTCTACCATTAAATTGCACCTTTCCAAATATTCCTCAATAAGCTTCTTTTATTTTAAATAAAGTATGTACGTAATTACAAATACTATGAACCTCAAATTGAAATGTAAATACAGCAATAAATTCATCTGCCTCAGATGAGATACAAATCTACAACCTTCGGCCAAATGCCTAACTTCCACTGGACTACTATGTCTAGCAATTAAGTGGTGGTTCAAAGTGTTTTTATCATAGCAAAGGCTTACATATCTTTTTGTTTTTGGACTGGAATGTACAGGTATAAGTGGATGTGTTGAATAACTTTCGCAAACATGTACTGTACTTTGCCACTGTAATTACCTTCAATTTACAATGCAGCCTTCTTGTTGACTAAAATAGTTGAATAATGGTTCCCAATTTTTATTCATTGTTCTGAATCCCAACTAAGGGCAGTTAATTCCAATTAGGTCTGAGAAACTCAAGCAAGCAATTGTACCTTTAATGTTGGTTGAAAGGATAATTAAATATACAGTACCACAATTTCCAATGTTTTCTGTAGTTATCATCATTATTATATAGTTTAAACCAAACTACCGAATCATATTTGACTCTCATAAGTCTGGCCTGTGTGTAGTGTTTGGATAATGGTTTTAAGGTAACTGATTTCAGCTACCATGAATCACTGATACTAATCTACAATCTTCTGCTATTATCTTTTGGAGTTGTCATGTCTGGCATACCTGAATTTTCAATCTAAACCAACTTACTATCAGCACCTATACAATTCGACTTTTTTCTATTCCTATATTGCAAATCACATTTACTACACGTTTAATAACGTTACATCACCTCAAACCCAGCTTGGAGTGTGCAAACATTGACTAAAAAATAACTTGCCCAAACTTCACTTACAATTCAGTAATTAATCACAAGGTCACTTTCTGAACATTACCAAGATGCAGTGACTCTGGACCTTTTCAAGCACTAAAGAATGGTTATCAACGCATAAAAATAAGGCAACTCCAAGAATAATCTATTTATGATCCATATTTTACAAGTCCTTACTTGATTCTTTTACAAAATTAGTTTCTTTTTAAACCTTAGAACTACAATAAATTAAGATCTTCAGCTCACATATGACTACTTCTCCAACTGGAAAAGAACAAAGATTAATTTTAAAAACTGTTCATCAAATGCATTACTAAATCTACACAACAATAGTGCAGCTGTGTTTCACTTCTATCTGAAATCATTTTATAAACTTCATCAAAATGCAATTTGACACTGAAAATTAAACTTTTGGCAAGTTCCCCAAAGACCAGCTTCCCTGAGAACATAATCAAAACTGTGAGTTAATCCTGATCTATGCAATGCCAAATAATAGGCCACAGATCATACACATTCTCTTAAAAATGCACATTTTTTCAATCTTTTACCTTAAAAAACTAATCATCGGTCCTTTGCTGCCAGTTTGTCAATCAATTCCTGAAGAGGAGCCAATTCTTTACGTTCTATTAACTGGAACTCCTGAAAAATTGAAAAATTCACAATGAGTCAATTGTATAGTGCAGTGTATAATTAATTCATTGTTTGGGACAATATGAAGCTGTGTGTAACATGCTTTTCAAGTCCCCTTACCTGAACAAAGAAGATGAAGTGTTTAAAGGAAGTATTGAGATGTGCTTCTTCCCCAAGCTGTACAACTTCAGAGAAATGTTGATGATATATATGAGCATACACACGGAACAATCTCTTCAGTATTGTTTTTGCATTACCATGGAAGTTCTTTGGAAAAGGAACACCTGCAACAAAAAAAGATAAATTTTCAATAAAAATATTAAAGGGATTCATAAGACCTCATATCTAAACAGGTAACAATAATAAAAATTATGTACAATACTACACAAAAGTTTGTCACTATATGATGATAATCACAACAAAACTATCAATACCTAAGGGATACAAATGCAGACAGATTTTACGCATATCTAAGATTAAAATTATCATATATAAATAATTCTATAAACAGCATTACCATAACTTCTTGACTAAAAAAAATAACTGAGGAAATCATGTACACCTACCCATGAATAATAGAAGGAAGTGTGTGGACTTAACCATGAATAACAGAAAGAGGCATGTGGACCTGAATATGAATAAAAAAAGGAAGCATGTGGACCTGACAAATGATAACTGAAGGAAGTATGTGAACCTGAACACAAATAACAGAAGCAAGCTGTGAACCTCAAGATTAATAACAGAAGCAAGCATGTGAACCTCAAGATTAATAACAGAAGCAAGCATGTGAACCTCAAGATTAATAACAGAAGAAAGCATGTTGACCTGAACATGAATGACAGACAGAAACATGTGAACCTGCACATGAAAATCAAAAGAAATTAAGTAGACTAGAAGATAACCACAGAAAACATGAGGACCTGAATATAAATAATGTACAAAGCATGGTGACCTGAACATAAACAGAAGCAAGCATGTGGACCTGAAGATAAATAACAGAAGAAAGCATGTACTGTATATCTGAACATGAATAACAAATATGTGGAGCTGAACATGAATAACAGAAGGAAGCATGTGAACCAGAACATGAATAACAGTAGTAAGTGCATTGACCTGAACATACCAGAAATAAACATGTTGACCTGAACATGAATAACAAAAGCAAGCATGTGGACCTGAACATGAATTACAGACGCAAGCATGTGAAACTGAACATAACAAAACTAAGCTGTAATGTCTGTTAAAAAATGTCCCAGTAACATTTCCTATGACACTTTTCTCCCTTAATATCCTTAATCATGGTTGACATTCTGTGGCTAGGCTAGAATGTAATTGTTGTTATCAGTTGTAAGCGGGCCAGAGGTTAATACTGTAAACATGTTCTACCTAGATAAAGTTTAATGATGAATCCAGAGTTATCCAGCTATGGAAGCACAAAAGGCAACAAGAAAACCTGCCAGGATATCGTTATGTTGTGTCAAGAACCCGTTATTATTATTATTATTATTATTATTATTATTACTATCCAAGCTACAACCCTAGTTGGAAAAGCAAGATGCTATAAGCCCAGGGGCTCCAACAGGGAAAAATAGCCCAGTGAGGAAAGGAAAAAAGGAAATAAATAAATGAAGAGAACAAATTAACAATAAATCATTCTAAAATAAGTAACAACGTCAAAACAGACATGTCATATATAAACTATTAACAACATCAAAAACAAATATGTCATAAATAAACTATAAAAAGACTCATGTCCGCCTGGTCAACAAAAAAGCATTTGCTCCAACTTTGAACTTTTGAAGTTCTACTGATTCAACCACCCGATTAGGAAGATCATTCCACAACTTGGTAACAGCTGGAATAAAACTTCTAGAGTACTGCGTAGTATTGAGCCTCATGATGGAGAAGGCCTGGCTATTAGAATTAACTGCCTGCCTAGTATTACGAACAGGATAGAATTGTCCAGGGAGATCTGAATGTAAAGGATGGTCAGAGTTATGAAAAATCTTATGCAACATGCATAATGAACTAATTGAACGACGATGCCAGAGATTAATATCTAGATCAGGAATAAGAAATTTAATAGACCGTAAGTTTCTGTCCAACAAATTAAGATGAGAATCAGCAGCTGAAGACCAGACAGGAGAACAATACTCAAAACAAGGTAGAATGAAAGAATTAAAACACTTCTTCAGAATAGATTGATCACCGAAAATCTTGAAAGACTTTCTCAATAAGCCTATTTTTTGTGAAATTGAAGAAGACACAGACCTTATATGTTTCTCAAAAGTAAATTTACTGTCGAGAATCACACCTAAAATTTTGAAAGAGTCATACATATTTAAAGAAACATTATCAATACTGAGATCCGGATGTTGAGGAACCACTGTCCTTGACCTACTTACAATCATACTTTGAGTTTTGTTAGGATTCAACTTCATACCCCATAATTTGCACCATGCACTAATTCTAGCTAAATCTCTATTAAGGGATTCACCAATCCTAGATCTACATTCAGGGGATGGAATTGATGCAAAGAGAGTAGCATCATCTGCATATGCAACAAGCTTGTTTTCTAGGCCAAACCACATGTCATGTGTATATAGTATGAAAAGTAATGGGCCAAGAACACTACCCTGTGGAACACCGGATATCACATTCCTATAAACACTATGGTGCCCATCAACAACAACTCTTTGAGATCTATTACTTAAAAAATCAATCTTGTTAGGAAACAAGAAAAGCAACTTGCATATCGTGAGAACCATGACTGAACTAAGTACATATGGCTAGCCCATTGCAATTTATGCCCATGGCAGCATTTTCCCGTAGAGAATTCCAATCTAGCTCAAAAGTAAACAGACTGGAAAGATAAGTTTCAAATATTCCATAAAAGGTAGTGGTGTTGAAAATGATGGTATACAAAAAGCAATTTTGCTTCACTTGTCAGGTCTTAAGGTACAACGTCTTTTCAAGATTCTGAATGTTACAGAGGACATGTATAATGATGCAGCTGCTGCATCAGATGAACATTTTATGCTTCAAAAGAATGTAGCTTACGAGAGGCCAGTTTTCCAGGCAGGCTTGCCATGGCTCATCCAAAGTATGGATACTTTACCTAACTAGGCTAAGGAATTTAATTAAATCCAGTGAACATCCAACTGCTGAAGTGAATTCAAATTTAAGGGATCAAAATATTTGATGAAAAGTGGTTTTCAAAGAATATACAATTTACATTTCTAAAGGAGAGAAACTTGACACCAGACAACATGATTTGAATGGTACAGCATCGGGAAATGGCCGATAGCCAGGCTGGGCAAATTGAAGAGTATACTGTGAAGCCATGGCAAGATATCTATCTCAAGAGAGAATAGGTTAAGTTATCAGCCCAAAGGTTGCAGTACTTTTCAAGGAAAAAGGGGCGAAAATACAGAAAATTTGGATTATTCTAGTAGGCCAAAATATAAAGTGAGTAAGACTAATATGAAACAAAGCTGTTGAGGTTGTGGTTTACAAGGTCATTGGAAAAATTACTTCAGTATTGCTACTGTAAAGACAAAAGATATGTAGAAAATGTGGTAAGGTAGGCCATTTGCCTTGTGTTTGCAGGTCTACTACAGTTTCTCATCCTACTCATAATGTGGATCAAAGAATGTCAGTGCCCTAATATGGAATGAAAAAGTCCAGTGGAAGAAGCAGTGCGGTTAGAAATTTCATTACGAGACGGCTATGTCAACCTGGCCATAACCTGCATATCAATGTGGTAAAAGATGTACAGTCTGATCTAGAAAAGGACAAACATTATGAACATTAGGTGTTCCATGTTAAGAATCTATATGCAGTAAAATGTTTGCTTGTTTAATCTTCAAGTTAACAATGTATCTACTGAGTTTTTTTATTGATTCTTGTAATATTATTACTGCCTTTGAATTTGAGAAGTTAGTAAAGTCCATAATTTTCTGAGAATATAATAAGCTATTGTACTCTACGGTGTGAAAACCCAATTGAAAATAAGGGAATTTATAGCAAAGACTGAGTCCTCATCTGGGAGAGTGTATGTTGATGCAAATTTCATTGGTGATGAGAAAAATTATGTCACTGATAGTAACCTCCTTGGCATGTACACAGCTACGGCTTTATATATGTTGAGAAATGGTGAAGAAGTTAACCATGTGAATACTGACACTGTGTGATACATTTTATGATCTATGGTTGAAATAGCATGTAAATCCCAATGTGAGGCCAGTTGCACAATCTTTGAGGAGAAAGTTGAGAAAACACTTGATGATTTGTTACATTCAGATATTATTGAGCCGGTGCAAGACCCTACGATATGGGTTTCTAATTTTGTATTTACTTCTCCCAAAGCCTGGTAAGAGTTATTCTAATTCTGTATTTTCCCCAAGCCTGGTAACAGTGATGAATTGAGGTTATGTGTTGATATAAGGAGTCAACGAGGCTATTTTAAGAACTATGCAACCTATCTCAACAATAAATGAATTGTTGATTGATATGAATGGAGGTGTATTTTTCAAACTAGATTCAAAGTGGGGATTGCTTCAAATTGAATTAGAACCTGAGAGTAGATATTTACTGTAACTAGTTTTGTTACTCACAAAAGGTTGTTTAGGTATAAATGGTTGTTGTTTGGAGTTGACTATGCTCCCTAAGTCTATAAACATATTCTACAAGTTTTGCAAGATTGTGAAGGTATTATAATGTTAGTTCATGACATAATTGTCTTTGGAACTAATATTAAAGTAGTAAACATGTGGACCTGAACATGAATAACCAAAGCAGGCATGTGGACCTAAGCATGAATGACAGAAGCAAGCATGTGAACCTAGACATGAATAATAGAAGCAAGCATGTGGACCTGAACATGAATAACAGAAGGATACATGTGGACCTGAACATGAATAACAGAAGGACGCATGTGGACCTGAACATGAGTACCAGAAGGACGCATGTGAACCTGAACATGAATAACAGAACTGTAGACTTCTTTTTGTCATTTCAAAACCTTTCGGATTTTTTCAAAGGTTTTCATATTTTGGAATTTAAAATAAAGGATTCTCAACTGGTACCATCTCTGAAGTATCAGCTGCATTTTTCTTCCAGGGTAGGGGCCCTGAAAGAGACTGCATGAAGAATTAACAAGTCTTGTCTGGCAGTCCTTAATTTGTCAATAAAACATGAGAATTCAAGACTGACCAATACCTCAGAGCAAGAAAACTTTTGGGGTATACAGGTTGAACAAAGAAAGACCTAAAATTTCTCTTGTAGGTAAGTTCACCCAACAAGAACGTGGACTGAAGCGTGGGAGAAGTCTATGGCATTTTTTGCTTAAAGTCACATAATTTCCCATTTTCTCTTTCAAGAAACAAAAGGTCAAAACACTGGCCAAGTTAGTTACAGAGACAGACCATAGGTCTAATCACGATACTCTCTAGATAGACCATGGTGAAGACCCACAGCTAAAGACTGTCACATAGAAGGGCTAATCTATTGTTTTAAATCTCCAAGGGAAAGACTATTTGAAGGACTGATGAGCACACATATAAAGAAGTATTGCTCATATCCAGGAGCTTCTTAGACTAGCTAGGAATAAGTGTATTCTCAGAATTGTAGTTCCTTGAACTCACTTTGCCTAGAACACAGCTGGAAAATCTCGGGCAAAGCAGCCCTGAAACAACTATAAACCACAAAGCACACCAAATTATTTCTCTATGGTCAAGATTTCTCAGGACAAAGGCACAAAGGTTGTCTATATAAAAATGCAATGACCTGGAAATCTCTCTCCAGCCTTGGTTGTACTTCACATAAAATAGAACAAGACCATCAGGTCCTTCTGGACTTACCACTTCCCAAAAGTTTGCCTTTCAAAAAAATCGAGGATATAGCAGCTAACCTGGAGAGCATTTACACTCCTAATAATTCAGTCACTCGTGAGAAGCCTAAACCAGGTATACACTGACGAGAATAGGTCACTGGAAAAGTTCAATAACAATCACTCGCCAAGTCCAAGTCCCACTCGACTCCCTCGATTCAGACAATGATAAGTCCCGGAAGTATACAAAAGCAAACGCTCATTACCGATACCAATTATGCAAAACCCTAGACATAGGTACATTTTATTTTGGTGAAAGGAAGCACATTCTTGTATTCCCAAAGCATTTCCAAGAAAAGCATTAATGGGATCTTCCTAGGAGCAAGCCTGGGACTGACCACGAGAGTAGACCATGAAGACTCTCTTTTCACACTTATGAAGTCCAGGGTGGCAGTCCTGTATGTCTTAAAAACTACGATACGTTCCTGTACTCCATTCCACGGAACCATACAAGACGAAGTACAGTGATACTTAATGTCAAGTTATTTTGTGTTAAATGGTTTTCAACTATCAGTTTTTCACATTCTTTACTATTACGAAGACCATATAAATATACCAGAAAATTAGTAAAAACACTGAAATCACTCTATACAACATGAAACAGAGTTACTTACTGAGGTTTATGCATTTTCTAGATGGATTTATGAAGAGATAATTTTTGTTGTTATATTTTGTATTACAAATCTAGGAACATCACAAATTTCTAAGTAATTAGTATTTTTCCTAACATACTTACCTCGAACTACTTTCTTAGGAGTTACTGGGAACTCTTCCCATCCGACCAGAATTTTGTGTAGTTTACCCTATTCCCGTTTTCTATGGGGTTAACCTCAGGCGGAGTGATACTCGCCCTGAGGCGACCCGGGGTCGGAGAGCATGCTTGCTCAGGTCGTGCTCCTCAGTAAGTTTCTTCGGAAAGGTTCTCCTCAGGCCTGCAGGGCCCTCGGGGAAGGATGGGTGGGCCATAACCCGAAAGTAGTTCGAGGTAAGTATGTTAGGAAAAATACAAATTACTTAAAAATTTGTGATTTGTTCCAACACGGAGTACTTACCTCGAACTACTTTCTTAGGAGACTTAAACTTTAGGAGGTAGGAGTGTCCTGCAGGGGCTAGAGACTGACCAGCTGGAAGCACAAGGGGGGAGGAACCTAGATAGGAGGCTAGGTTCCGTAGACCAATGATAGAAAATGCACGAAATAGGGAAACTGGCCAAAAAACTAAGTGTCTAAGTGGCTTACCTATGTAAAAACGTCTCAGAGACGTATTCCTCGCTGATGAAGTGTCCTTTGGTAGATGATGTGTCTTTGAGTCATGCTAGTGCGAGTAATCAGGGACCAGGGAAAGGTTAAAAAGGGAAAAGGGGGGGGGACAAAGGTAAGGAAGGATCTCGTGTCTCTTGGACTTACCGCCCACAGCTTCCCTGGGGCTATGACCTTAGATCTTTTGGAGGGCTGAAATGACAGGACCAAGGGCGAAGCCGTCCAAAGATTTCCTCGAACAATCCTTCAGGTAGTGTTCCGTGAAGGTGGACTGTCTGGATCATGTGCCTGCCTTCAGGATTTGTCCCACTGCTATGTTCTTTTCAAAGGCTAACGAGGTACTAAGACCCCTAATATCATGCAGCCTAGGTTTGTCTGAGAGAGGGGTTCCTGAGGTGTCGTAGGCCCTCTTGATCACCTACCGTAGCCAGAAGGCAATTGAATTCTTGGAAACAGGTGTATTCACACGTCCTGTCGATACGAACAAATTCTTGATTGTTGGACGGAACCTGGAAGTCCTCTCCAGGTATTTTCTTACCGCTCTGACTGGGCTCAAAAGCAAGTCTTTAGGGTTGTCAGAACGAGGGATAGCAGGAACCGAGAAGCACTCGAATCTAGGATCCCAACAAGCTGGATTCTGGGTCTTGGTCACAAAACTAGGTACGAACTTAAAGGATGCTTCTCGCCATCCTTTTGAGTGCGCGACTTTGTACGACAGACCGTGGAACTCACTAACCCTCTTCGCCGAAGCCAGAGCTAAAAGGACGACCGTTTTGAGGGTGAGTTCTTTGTCCAGGGTGTCCTTAAGAGGCTCGAAGGGTGGTTCCGACAGGGCTTTGAGTACTCTAGCCACATCCCACTGAGGCACCCTCACAGCCTGGGGGGGGCATGACTGCTCAAAACTCCTGATGAGCATCGAAATGTCTGAAGGCCCCTAAGTCAATGCCTTTTAGGAGGAAGACCTGCCCTAATGCCGCACGTACCCCTTTTATGGCCGGAATAGACATACCTACATCATCTCTGAGGTACACTAGGAAGTCTCCTATCTCATGAATCAAAGCCCTCAGGGGCTTGATGTTCCGGGAAGCGCACCATTTCGAGAAGACTGCCCACTTTGCCTGGTAAACTGCGACCGAGGAACGCCTTAGGTAACCAGACATCCTCGTTGCGGTCCTCGGCGAGTACCGTTCCTTCTTCAGGAGCCACTCGATAACCTCCACGCGTGTAGGAGGAGGGATCGAGGGTTTTCGTGAAACCTCTGGATGTGAGGCTGACGGAGGAGGTCTGGCCTGTCTGGGAGTGGCCAAGGGGGGAGAAGAGCTAGTTCCTTTAGGTCTGCGAACCATTCTCTCTCCGGACACCAAGGCACTACCAAAGTCACCTGTAG
Source organism: Palaemon carinicauda (assembly GCF_036898095.1). Classification (NCBI taxonomy): domain Eukaryota; kingdom Metazoa; phylum Arthropoda; class Malacostraca; order Decapoda; family Palaemonidae; genus Palaemon; species Palaemon carinicauda. The sequence continues at coordinate 16,235,453 of NC_090757.1, forward strand.
ATTGGCCGACGTTCTCACTCTGTTGAGCACTTGCCTGAGCATTCCGAAGGGTGGGAAAGCGTACACGTCGAGGTTATCCCACGGATGTTGGGAGGCATCTTCGAACGCTGCTGATGGATCTGGAACTGGAGAACAGAACACGCGGAGTTGTGCGTTCAGTCGCGTGGCGAAGAGGTCCACTACCGGCGAGCCCCACTTCAGGATGACTGCCTGCGCTACTCCCGGGTGGAGAGTCCACTCTGAGCCTATCACTTGGCCTACCCTGCTGAGGACATCCGCTAGCACGTTCCTCTTTCCTGGGATGAATCTGGCTGTGATTTCGATCCCTTCCTTTGCCGCCCATTCTAGTAGTTCTGTCGATAAAGTGCATAACTCTTTCGACTTCAGTCCTCCCTGTTTCTTTACGTAGGTTACCACCGTGGCGTTGTCGCACATCAACGCCATGGTGTTTCCTTGGAGGAGACATACGAATTCTTGACATGCTCTTAGGACGGCTAACATCTCCAGAACGTTTATGTGCAGAGTCCTTTCCTCGGGGGACCACTTCCTTTTCGTCGATTTGTCGAGGTGGTGTGCCCCCCAACCCTCCTTCGACGCATCCGTGAATAACAGCATCTCCGGAGGATCGGGCGCGAAGGGCATTCCCTTCCAGGTGTTCGCCCTGTCGCTCCACCACTGCAGGACTTCCATCGGCTCTGGACAAACCGGAACTATCTTGTGTGGGGGTTCCCCTGGGACCCAGAGATCCTTCAGATTCCAATGAACTGACCGGAGTTTGAGTCACCCCTGTGGAACTAACTTTTCTATTGACACCAGGTGGCCCAATAACTTCTGCCAATCCTTGGCTCTCCTGGGTTGGTTCGTTAGGAAGGGCTGTAGCACTCAGTCCAGGTTGTCCAGTCTTTCCAAGGAGGGGAGGGCTCTCACCAACCGGGTATCCAGGACCATCCCTAAGTAAGTCATCCTGGTGGAGGGGGCCAACTGGAACTTTTTCAGGTTGACTGTGATCCCCAAGTCTTTGCAGAGACGTAGTAGCCTCGCGCCTTGCTCCCTCAGTTCTTTCCTTGAGGCTGAAAGTAACAACCAATCGTCCAGGTACCGGATCAGGCGAATGCCCTGCTCGTGTGCCCACACCGAAACTGTCGTGAAGACCCGAGGTGCTCTCGACAGTCCGAAGCAAAGGGTCTTGAACTGCAAGACTTGGGTGTCCCACTTCATTCTGAGGAACTTCCTGCTGGAGGGGTGAACAGGGATCTGAAAGTATGCGTCCTTGAGATCTAGGGACATCATGAAGTCCCCTTCTCTCAAGGCCGCCAACACTGTCCTAGCCGTGTCCATTTTGAAGTCGGTTCTTGCCACAAACTTGTTGAGGGCTGACAGTTCTATGACTGGCTTCCACCCCCCTGTCGCCTTCTCCACCAGGAAGAGCCTGCTGTAGAACCCTGGACCGGGATTCTCAACTGGTTCTAACGCTCCCTTGGTGATCATGGTAAACACCTGTTCCTGTAATGCTGCCCGTTTCAAGGGGTCCTTCGGTACTAACGACTCGGTCTATTGGGCCGAAATAAGTGGGGGCGGTTCCGTCAGGAAGGGTAGTCTGTATCCCTCCTTTAGGACTGTAACAGTCCAGAGATCTGCACCGTAAACCCGCCATGTTTGCCAAGAGTGTCTGAGGCATTCCCCTACTTGTGGCTCTGGAACGACCTCTCCTAGAGTTACCGTAGGACGGTCTAAAGCCAGACTGCGGGGTAGTGTTACCTCTACGGGGGGGGGGGGCTGAGAGCCTTGGAGCCTAGGGGCCGTTGGACCTTCCCTCCTAGGCTGAACTGGTGAGGCACGGGAGGTATGCGGCACATCCGCAGAGGGTCTCCTGTGCACTGGACGTCTCATGGGGGAAGGCCTTGGTTCTCCTACGTCCTTCATCTTCCTCACCCTCTCCATCGTCTCTTCTACAGATTTGGGGGGGAAGAGTGACTCTTCCCACACCGAGGAGTTTCTAAGTAACCTAGCTTCTTGGTCGGGTAGCTTCCTCACTAACTTACTTAGAACCGTGTCTCTCTTCCGCAGTACCCAGTTAGTGGCTTGGGAGAGAGATTGGTGAGAAAGGAACTTTAGCGCCTTACCCCCTGAACTGATCAACTCCCTCAGCAAGGACTGATTCTCAGGCAGGGAGAGATCCTGTGACGGCTGGAAGCCTACCAGAGTACAGGCCCACCAGTCAAACTAGGAAGACACGTAGACCAGGTCTTGGGCCATGTCTTCCATCATAGAAGTTTCTGCTGGGGAAAAACACACTGGGGCCGAGGATGCTCTGTCCTCTGCAGCCCCTTGGTTCAATGTGGTAATGGCCGACTTGACTGTGCGGGCCCCTTCGCGCCGTCCTTCCGGCACGTAGAACCTCTTCTGCGTCTTAAGGCTAGGGAGAAGCTTCGAGGAACTCTGACTCCTAGGGGCGTCCACCAGGCCGCTTAAGTACTTATCAATATGCTCCATACCCAGCTTCACGTCTCGTGCTAGTGGGAGAGCCAAAGAGGGTCTCCGCTGAACTAGGATATCCACGAGCCTGCTAAGTTCAGAGAGCCAGGTTTGTTCTGCAGAGGGTTTGGGTTCGTCCAACCGATGATGCCACCTTATGAGGGCCAGGACCTTGCGATAGAAGGAGATGTCATCAGATGAGCACTCTCCCCTTCTACTAGGGCGTCCGTCACCAGTTCCTCCGCTTGAGAAGACTCCGCAATGGTATGGGGGGGCAACGCTGGAAGGAGGGAGCTTCTTCTCCTGCCTCCCTCCAGACAGGGCTGCCCACGGCACAGGCGGATCCGCTGGGACAAGGGTATCCGTCATGGGACTACCCAGCCCCGCGGGGGTCTCCGTGTCTGTGGGCCTTCCTAGGCACAAAGGGCGCCCTTGGTGCTTGTAGAAGTCTGCCAAGGTGCCCGCAGCTGATGCCAAGCCTTCCGTCCGGCGGAGCGGCTCCGTCCGTTGGGCTGATGTAACGGGAACCTCCGTGGACTTAACTAGGTCTTGGGGGGCCTGGTGCTACGTCCCCTGACGGTGATCTGGCCTGCTGGAGGAGGAGGGTCAAGCAGGTGAAGACGAGGCCCTAGGGAGCCAACCGGAAGTGGCCGAGGCTGAGGTAGCCTTAAACAGCTCATTCCGGGATACAGTGATCTTCACCCACCTATCCTTCGACGATCGGCTCCTCTTAGCCTTCTTTTTGGAGGTCTTGGACTTCTTCCTGCCGCTTCCTTTTCGAGGACTCCGTGTCTTCGTCCTCTGACGATGAGGAATCTGACGAAGAGGATGACAACGAGGAGGAGAGGGAGTCCGCCGAATCACCTGAGTCGTCCAAATCTGCAGGGGGAACCTCACGTCGGTTCTCTGGCGGAGAGGGCTGCAGAAAGATGGGCGGGAGCATTGACGAGGGTGCTGGGGGAGACCGAGGACCCTTCTTCCAAGCGAACCACGAGTCAAACTCCTCTTCCAATCTCAAGGGAGACCTGTAGGGTGTCCCAGGCGGATCCCATGCGGTGGGTTCCGAAATCGATGAGCCTTCCTTCTCAGCGTCTCCCCCAGCTGCCGAAGCACCTGAAATATAAACCCAGGATGCAGGGGAAGAGGCAGCACCCATCTTCCCCCACATAGGATCTTCAGTAGAGACGGGTCCTGTAAGCACCAGTAAATTACAAACTAAAAAAAGCAGCACATACGTGCCACTAACATAATTTAACATATTAACCACAGGTTACAAAGGTTTATAGCATAGACATAAAACTATAAGACTCAATTGGATCATAAATATCATAAGCCTCAGAACACTCTTCTTGCCATTTCCACTATGAAATAGCAGAGTGAACACAATCCCAAAGGGATAAATCACAAGATATACGACTAGTCAAATTTCAAAGCAACAATATTCAAGATATAACAAAAGAGGAAGAACATATAACTAATTAGTATTTACAGATATAAAGCATGAACCTCACCACAGTACTATCCCACACAATTCTGCAGTTTATGATACTGTAGTAGCAGATTACACACACACACGTTTTCAACACTGTTACAGATTACACACAATCTCATAAGACTCGAGAAATACCAATAGAACACAAAAATTTTTATGGTAATTCAACAAGCAGTTGGTCAGGATGTAGCATAGTTGCATTCTTATACTTCTGTGGCCAATAGAAATGTGAATAGATTACTTCATGAAAATGGGTGGTATCATAACATTTGACTAACTGCCAACATTATCAAGTTCCAAAAACTGTTTCCAGATTGAGTTGAAGGATACTCTTATATAAATGATGAAGATTTGTATTTGCATTGGGGCTAAGTTACTTTTGCTTTGAAACAAATTCTAGGAAAACTTACTTTAAATTCATAAAAAAAAACTCTGGAAAACTTACCTATCTTAGAAGGGAAGAGTGCTTCATCATCTAACTGGTCTTGTACCCATGTCATAAGATAGTCAATATATTTTGGAGCTGAACACTTTATAGGTTTCTTGACTGTTTGACCATCTGCCCAATGATATTCATATTTGGGACCAGCGGACATGACTGGACAGGACTCCTCGGTGCACATTTCTGTTATGGTTCCATATAACATATTGATTTGATTGAAGAAGTCTACAGCTAAGAGAGCAAAATAGACAAATTTAGAGGGAAGCGAAATGAATACCATAAATAATCTACAGCCTAACAACATCCATAATCAAACATATAACTTGACTAGGTTTGCAAACTGTCATCATATTACACTGTAAGTGCATATTCTGAAGTGCAGTAACACAACACTTAACATGACCTTACTTTGCTTGTGAACAAAGGAAAAATATAATTTTTACCAACAGAGTAAAGTACTGTAACCTTGTACTATCCCTGCCTCATATACAGTACACAAAGCAGACATGTACAGTACACACTTTTAACTGCCCCTGGGCAGGTGTTTCCACTCTACCTTAAAAATGAAATAACCTTCCTGAGACATGTATGTCCCATTTGCACATTAATCCACTGTATCAGCTATGATGTTTGTATGCAAATTGCAGGAGGGGTTAAATTTAAATTTCTACTTTACCTAAGCTCATTACCCCTGATTTTATGAATCTTCCAAAAATCTTGAACATGCTACTTCCCTTATGTACTGAACAGCTTTTGAGGACTGATAAATTCTAATCGTCACTTACTTGTTTGATATTTCAAGTTATTTTCCAACTGCTACACACTACACCTCTCAATAATTTCATAGTTTGTGATACTTTACAGTAAAATCTTCCCTATGACATCTAGCCCAAAAGTGGTAGGATTCTGTAGTTAAACATTTGGCTAAAATAATTATGCTCTTTTTTGGTAAGTGCCTAGGACTTTGTTACATATAATACTGTAGTGTAAGACTCAATCATATATCATATTCTTTTCTATCTTTCCACAACACAGACCTTTTTCGTCTCCATTCCTTCTTCTTATAACATAGACATTGGATATTCCTTATTCCATAGGCTGATTCTGGAAACACCAGTATAATATTCCATAAACATCTCTAAAATTCAAACATTATTAGAAGATTAACATCCCATCCCACAACCTATCATCCTCTTGAAAAATGGATTCCAAAATTAACCAAAAACTAGTTCCCAATTATGAAGTCAGAAACTTACCTAAGGATAGCATGGTTAAAATAATAATAAATAACTAAAGATGAAAAATAGGAGCAACCCATTTCCAAAATATAAACAATACACAAAGAACGGTTTAAAAAAATCTGTAGGCAGTAGGTTGGCCTGGGGATCAGGCACCCGTTGAGGTACTATCACTAGAGTTATTGGGTCCTTTGACTGGCCAGACAGTCCTACATCGGATCCTTCTCTTTGGCTGCGGCTTATTTTCCGTTCGCCTACACGTACACTGAATAGTCTGGCCTATTCCTTACATATTCTCTTATGTCCTTATACCCCTGACAACACCAAGATTACCAAACAATTTTTCCTCGCTCAAGGGGTTAACTACTGTACTGTAATTGTTTGGTGGTTACTTTCCTCTTGGTAAGGATAGAAGAGACTCTTTAGCTATGGTAAGTAGCTCTTCTAGGAGAAGGACACTCCAAAATCAAACCATTGTTCTCTGGTCTTGGATAGTGCCATAGTCTTTGTACCATGGTCTTTCACTGTTTTGGGGTAGAGTTCTCTTGCTTAAGAATACACTTGGGTACACTATTCTATCTTATTTCTATTCCTCTTGTTTTTTTAGTTTATATATGAAATATTTATTTTAATGTTGTTACTGTTCTTAAAATATTTTATATCGTTAATTACTTTTCTTGTAGTTTCCTTATTTAAATTCCTCACTAGGCTATATTTCCCTGATGGAGCCCTCAGGTTTATAGCATTCTGCTTTTCCAACTAGGGTTGTAGCTTACCAAGTAATAATAAAATAATCAAAAAGAATCCTCAGCAAGGTGGTGGCAGTCACAAACTTGAAAGTCAATCAGCCTAATAAATCATCATAAAAATGGAGTTTTTATGATAAAACAGTTTTATGAATACTTACCTGGCAGTTTTATATATATATATATATATATATATATATATATATATATATACTGTATATATATATATATATATATATATGTATATATATATATATATATATATATACTGCCAGGTAAGTACTATTCATAAAAATGTAGTTTTTATGGTAAAACAGTTTTATGAATACTTACCTGGCAGTTATATATATATTTGAAGCTATATATATATAACTGCCAGGCAAGTACTATTCATAAAATTAACTTTTAAACTGTGGAACTCTGTCACCTTCTGCCTTCCCAGAATCTTTAACTGTGTCCTTTTATAAAATGAAGAAATAACTTCACTGTCTAAAGTAAGTCCAATAACAATGACACTTACATGAAGCCCATAACACCTACCCATACCTCCATTGTATTCAATCAGCTGATCTAACTACTACTAGTGAGCTACCTTGCCTAAACAGGTCTCAAGAATTTTCACAGCTATCTGTACATAATAAAATGCTTTTCATTTTATACCTCTAAATCTTATTGCACAGACAGATTTTTATCTTTGTGCAAATACACAAAAGGCCCAGACAGCATACCCTTTAAAGGCTAGATGATGCTAGTGTAAACATGTAATTTATAAGCCTAAACTGTAAATCTAATGGTATTTATATACACAAAATATATGAATATATAATGTGACTCATTTTGCAGAGAGAGAAACAAGCCTATGACCGTTTCTAGAGTCAATTTGTTACTACATTACGGAAATAATCTTTCAAGTCATAGTTTTTTCAAAATAAAAGGTGAAAAAATTGTCATTACCTTTACCTCAAAAACTCTACTGTACACCAATTGTTTATCTTTGCAATAGGTAACACCAACGGAAAATAACGCTTGATTTTCTTAAAGGTGCTATTTTCCTGAACAACTGGTGTATAGTAGTTTTTGGGGTACAGGTAACAATTTTTCTTGTTTTTATTCTGAAAATACTATGACTTGAAGGATTATTTACTGTATTCTAGTAACAAATTAGCTCTAGAAACAGTTATAGGCTAGTTATTGTCTCTGTAAAATAGGGCACAATGTATATCCACATACAGTATTGTTTCGTGTACATAAATGCTATTCAATTTACGACTTAGGGTTATAACCTGCATGTTTACACTAGCATTATTCTCTCTAGGAAACTAGGATACATAATGTACCAACAAGAGAAAATTTCACATACTGTTAACTGCTACCCATTCATTTAGGTCTTCTCCATCAGGTAGCATAACAGCCGCCCGAAGGTTACCAGAGCCAAGAGTGGCCGCTGCATGTTTCATCAAGTCATACTGGTGAGTTCCTTCAGGGATGTGTTTCTTTGGCTTGAAAGTCTTGCTGGATCGGCTTCCACTGTAATAAAAGAACATTGTAGTACAGTATGTGTGAACTTTTACTTTATCACGCAATGCAAGTTATTAAATAAAAGTAAACTGCAATTACTATCATAAATCTAAGTCTAATTCACAATTAATATAGTGTAAATAGAAAAAAAAATCTCAATAAAAAGTTGCAAGGGATTAAAAAATGCTGCTGAGTAATAATCAGCTTCATAATTTCTATCAAGTTACAAGATAGACTTCCAATTCATTTGAGAGATTACAGTACTGTATTAAGAACAGCTCTTGCTTTAAGGATAATATCCATGTCAAAAGACAATTTAGTAAACTGACCATACTGTATACTCAGCATATGACAATTTTAAAAATATATATTTTTACAAAATTAGTGACATGTAAAGCTTTACATGATGTCATATAGAAGAGAGAATAAAAAATATTTATTTTTCTCTGTTTTACAGTGTATCTTGTCACTTTACAGTGCACTTTGTAGCGAAAAATAAATTTATTTTGGAAAAATTTATAACCTATGCAGTTGTCAAAAATGATGTAAAGTTCCTTGCTCAAGGCAGCAGACTTGCAAACCTGGTTTGATATCCGTCCAATACATGCTTACGAATGATCATCCCAACAATTATTTATCATATGCCATCAGCAATTTATCATATAGCATCCAGTGAATGTGAAATATATAAAATTGGACTGCACCAACAGTTTGTGTAGATAAAAAATAAATGTACGTACTTTTACTTAAGAACTGCACTGAAGATTTAGATTTGAATTTACAAGATTTTAGATCATTGAAAAAGAAAGAAAAAAAAAATTGCCAATTTTAACTGAGCCTTCACCCATGCTTGAGGAAGCAGCATGACATTTGACACCAATCCAAATGAACATTCATGGTGCAAAATGTGCAATAAAAAATGCACTGCAGTATATAAAACTTATCTTCTGAAGATTTATATCAAGTACTTTTTTCAAAACTGTAACATTGACATTTTTTAATATAAGTACACACCATTACCATACTAGAGCCTATCATTTGCATTATGTACAGAAACTCAACATAGCTGGATTCCTATTAAATGAACACATAGATCAGAATAAATGTTAGCTGGAGACTAGATATACAAAAGAGTATTTATTATACAAGTACAGTAAGTCTAATGAATACCTTTGTACTGGAATGTCTTTTGGGTGGCGATAAAGGCCCATCAAGATAGATGCTCCAACCTGGGCCCTTCCTTAAAATTAGAATCCTCAGTTTGAAGCTCCAGTGTAAAGTGTTTAGGACTAAAGTTTTCTCTGATACTGTTATCAACTGCACACAATAGTATATCTACCTGCCCCATGAAGGTAGGGATTCAAGCCCAAACCTCTTTGGCATTCATTGTGCAGAGTATTCTTACATTCAAAAGGGATTCTACCCTATAATGCTTCTTAATTTCTAGGGATACACTTCTACCCACATGTACACATCTTTATCTTTTTATAGGCAGTGTATTTTACAGAGTATTCCCACATAATGCACTTTGTGCAAGTGAAAAACTAATTGAAACTCAACTTTTTATTACTGATGTCAAGACGACCCGTTGATAAGAGCTCCTTTACAGGCAGCCACCTAATCTCTAGTACATGTACACCAGTTTTTTTGCTACCATGCAATTTACAAGCTGTATCTGAATCAATGTTACCTACAGCAAAAAAAAAATGCTTGGCCAACCATCCCAATCTCTACGTTCCCTTATTTTTCTCTTGAAATTATACTATTAGTTTACATTACACACTTCCTCTTGATTATGTTTACACATAGGCCCACCAACAGCACAGAGAGAAGAGCCATGCCCCTAATTTTTTTAAGATCCCTTTACCCTGGTTACCTATTCTAAAGTACATTTACTACTCACACCAACTTCATTGAAACCTTAACCTCCTACAAAAACACCTTACCACACATTGGTCACCCCTTTACTGTTGTAATTGTTGTCCAAACATTCTCCCCATTAAACAATCAAGACTCAACTTTTACCATAACAATTAAATTCTTTTCATAACATCATCGAGTGAATTCTTCATGCAAGGGTCCATTTGCTTATGAACATTATCTCCTTAGAATACTGTATCTACTTTATCAACGCAGCAGAGGAAAAAAATATTCAGGATAGGAAAGTGGCTTATGATGATATGAAAGTGGGAAGAGATATAAAAAGAACAAAGGAAAAAATACTGGAATGACGTGCTGTATTTTGTTGGTGAATGAAGAGAATGAACAGGAACAAGACATGTTGGTATAACAACATAACTGAAGCTAAAAATATCCAATGGGAAGAAAAAAAAATGGAAGATCCCTAAGAACATCTTCAACAAGTGACAAAATTGCAAAAATTTGATTCTGTCATCCATGACCTTACTAGAAGATATTGTACCTGACAAAATGCTGAACAAGAAAAGACCAGAAGTGTGGGGAGTCATAAAGTACATAATGGTGCACAAAAACTGCAGCATGAAAATTACAGGAGAAAAGCAATTTCCTGCACATACTAAGAAAACATTTCATAAAAGTTCGAGAGAAAAGTATGATTTTATTTTTTAAACTGATATGCCAGTTTGGTTTCATGCCAGAGATCAACAACATATGCAGTGCTTGTAATGACATAATTACAAGAAAAGATGGTACCATACAGCACATAAGCAGAGCTTGAAAAGGCATTAGGCAGTGTACCAAGACAAGCACAATAATCAAACAAGCATTCCAAAGATACAAGAGAGATTCAAGAAGTTAGTGATGTTACTCTACCATGACACTACATTATGTGTGATAGTAGTGGCACGAGTATCAAGAAAATTTACACATTATATGATGGAGTCTACTAGGACTCAGCACACAGTATTCTGCTTTTTATCAGTAATAAATAAAAAAAGTTATAAAACAGACTTCAGGTAAGGTTGACAGCAGAATAAGAAGATATGGTTGAAATTTTTAAAAAGTGGAAGACTGGAATGGAGAGGATATATTTCTAAATAACTGCAAGGAAAACGAAGCCAATGGTGACTAGCAAGGTAGAAAAAGGAAAAGGTAAAATCAGGATAGTATACATGTGGTTGTCGTAAGAAAGGAGTGGTGTTGAATACTGTGCTGTGTATAGAATATAATAGACAACATCAAAAGTGGTGCACAGGATTACAATATCTTATAATATGGTGTCCAAAGATTTTAGATATCTGAAATTACAAGGGCAAATGGGTAAGATAGGAGTTCAGAGTCCAGTTGTGATAGATAGACAGGTCTTGAAAAAGGTAGAGCATTTCTGTTACCATGGATACACACTGGAATGTGAAGCAGAAGTTGAGAGAGCAATAGGAAAGAATGGTAGCAGCTTGGACAAAATCATGAGAATGGAAGACTACTGGTCAATACAAAAAAATTATGACGTGAACATAAGACCTGTATTACTACGTAGTAGAACTAGCATACATAAATCAAAATGTAGTATATTTTGTTAAGATCCAACCTCATAATATCAAGATTCATGGCTGGAATATGGTAGGACAATCATATTATGAACAAGGAATTGTAGAAGAGATAAAGTGTCTGGAAGCTGGTTAAAAGGTGAGAGATGAGGTGTGATGAGAGATGAGGAAAACGTGCTTAGGATAGCTACAAATATATATATAAAAAGAGAGAGAGAGAGAGAGAGAGAGAGAGAGAGAGAGAGAGAGAGAGAGAGAGAGAGAGAGAGAGAGAGAATTTGTTAATCCACTTTCTCTTCCTTTACCTACTATAAAATGTCTCCCACAAGATACTGGGCATCTTTAGTCACCCCAGCAGTTGTTGGTGTTGGGAAATCACAACTCCCCTATACCATAATGCCTAACGTTTACAATGCATATCTAATTACTGTACCTCGTTAGTTTAAAAATGGCATTCTATCTTCTCTGTGTCCTTAAAAGTAGATGTTTTGATTCAAAGTTTTCCTACCTGTCATAGAAGTACAATATCATTGCTAATTTTTAATACTGTAATTTATGTTCTACTGTACATCATATATTACCATACCTAGCAGCTGTACCTAACTAAACCTGAACTCTTGAAATAATGCAACGACCTCAAATACTGTAGCTCACTCCACGAACGACAAATCTTATCTCACGCTATCATTTAAATCTAAGATTTCATCTGCTTCAAATCCCTCACCACTTGAGTAGGTACTAATTTTCCATACTGCAACAGATAATACAATACTTCATACTAAGGAATGAAAATATTTTATAAAAAGGGCTTTATAATAAAAAACAATTATCCCGAAGTCAATTTCCCTCCCCTTTGATTAGGCATAAATGTATTAATTACAGAAAAGGAGCTTCAAAACTGAGGAAGATGGTTCTGAAAGTTTGGATTAAAATCTTCAGTGGAGGAATCACTCCATAGAAAAGTAAGATTTGTAATCCTGGTAAATGGTTAACTGGTTAGCCCTACCAATACAATAACAGGCTCTAGTAGCGCAATGGTTTGTACATGGACCAGAATTTATTTCAAATTTGACTTCCCCGCATTAAACAGGATTACATGAAAATCAGTAATTATACATCTTCAAAAACAAAGTCAAAATCCCATCTGCTGCCATCATTCATTAATCACCCCCTTCACCAGCTTCCCAACAATACTCATAATTTTTTGTGTCTGTGGAAATCAACATACTGTATCAGGCAAATATAAAGTGCAGCTTTATCTTTGATCTTTGTGTCAACAGCCAAGGCTAGTAAATCTTCAGTTTATTAAATAAAGTGCCTGTGGTCAGATTCTTAGTGACGTGGGAATAAGGGATTCTACTGCCATGATACGTACACTAAACATAAAATTCCCTTACAACACGTACTGTATTCCAAGATTAACCTACCCTAACATAAGTTGATAACTGTTTCCTATACTATTGCTTACAAAGACCGTTCAAATATTAGGAAATTTAAATTTTCTACCATCTATACAGTGAGAGGTTCTTAATCTTAATGAAATTGATGGTACAGTACTACAGTAATTGAATATTTTGACAGACATATATACAGTAATCCCTCATCATATCGCGGTTCCCCTATCGAGGATTTATAAATACATTACTGTACAGTATATGCAAGTCTATATGGTAGATTCCTCTTTATACCGAGGGTTTTGAGGGTACATAAATCTTATAATTTCCATACGTAATTATTATTTGCTGTTAAAAATAATTTTTAAGCTTATACAATCTTAAATTTATAAAATAATAAAATATATAAAAAATAATAACTAATGAAAAATAATGTAAGTTTTTCATCTACATAATTTTTCAGATATCGTAGGCTTGGAACGTATCGCCCGCGATAGCCAAGGGATTACTGCACAGCCTTTACCTGATCATAAACAAATGTCTCATTCCCTATAAGTATCAAGTTCCATATTTTATCTTTCAAAATTATACTGATAACACCAACTATTTACCTTCCACAAAATGAAAATATCTAATCATTAAAAAAAAAATACCACACTCACTCTAGACAAGTACACTACTGTATACAGCTTTGCTTCGCATCATAATCTGACTGGAGTATCCCTTAAACCTTTGTCACTGATATGCAACAGCAGAAAACCTAGTTAGGCCATCTTCTTCCAGCTAAGTTGTAGCCAAACCACCAGGTAGAATAGTACTTACTCATCATAATTAAAATCGTCACTAGACATGGCTACTGCTCATCAACACTTATCACTTAACCAATACAAGATACTGTACAGACAAAATCAAATTTCCCTGTAAATAGAAATGCGAAGCGATCAACTTTATTTTCATTTGACAGTGGCTGTCTGTGCCACTTGAGAAACATTTCACCCAAACACATACTGTACTTTCATGAAAGGATCAATATCTTTCACCAAACTTTCTATGCAATGCATAAATACAAAATATTGTTAACACATGAGCAAACACAAAACAGAAATATCAATAAATTACTATCATAAATGAGAATACAAGGGTGAAACCTGGACCATATACCTGGGAATTGAGCCCTGGGAATCTTAAGTATGAATAATACAGTACAGCTCTTCACGTACAACTTTATGTAAAAAACATACGCCAAAAAGAATAACTCGACAAACAATGAATTGCTACAATGAAGCACAAGTGTTGGTTCATAATTACCAAAATCTTAAAAAAAAAAAAATGCTTTGCGACAGCCTTGGCAAACCTTTGCCAATAAAGTGAGTTCATTATTAGAAGTGACAGAACCTAATTTAACCAATACATTTACTAACCAAGGTCACACCAAATCGATTAAATATCACAGAATACAATTTCATTTATGTGAACAGTATTTTGACTGGACAAATTCAATGTGTGGCACATGTGATAGATGAGAGAAAAATTGAAAGGATATCGATGTTGGATATTATTACCGCCAAGAAAGTTTTGCAATGGTTTCAAGTTATATGCAACTCATATTGTTGGTTTTGTGACATGATTGATAAGATTTTATTTTCCAAATATTTGATGATATGACTAAAGTACCAATCTTAGAGTGTACTTCACTGTTTACAATGACTAACATGACACCTAAATGGGCATTTTAAGATAAACCTCATTTTGAGGATGTGCAAACATAAGAATGTACTGTAGTGGTAACATAATTTCATGTCTTGAAATAAAGTTGCGGGACATAATATTCAGGATTTTCAAAAATGCTAAACCACAAAATTTTGTAATAGAACAATAAAACTTAATCGCACCATTATACCAATGATGATGCAAGTAACAAGAAACCAATTGCCATGGGCTTAGTTTTTCTGACTTTTAATGACCTTTCTTTACTCAATTTCTCTATCCTTTACACAAAAGCATTCTGGGGAAACTTGCTAATGGAGTCAATGACTGTTCATTACTACTAATTTTCTTCAGGTACAGGTAGTTAAAAAAGATCACTGTATAGAAATACTCTTACACATGGCTAGCATCCTAGGTTCAATTCTTAATGAACTTAATAATTGAATAAACCATAAATTATATTTATATATATATATATATATATATATATATATAAATATATATAATTTCATTTGGGTACATGAATTTTTTTTCATAAAGTTACCATTCCTTGTTGGTCGAAGTTTAGACATTCCCATTAACTAAGTTCATTCAATAGTGTTAATCTGCATTCTCTGTACACAGGAAGTGATTTATATACAGTATACCTGTACTATTTTTCAAATATCCTGGAGTTAAATGGATGAAGGCAATTTGAGAGAAAATTACTTAAATGTGAATATCATCAAATTTCACAAATGGAATTGTTCTGCTTTCATTATGAGATGGATTTGTTTCAGCTTGCTATCAAATCTATTGATCAATAGCATCTGTCATTCATGATGGTAGAAGGGCTTTAAAAATGTTGAAACATCCCTTACTACGATACCTGCATTCAATCTGGTCATGAAAGTGAGAAAATTAAGATGCCTTTCTAGCCATCTTACTTTTCTTTAATGTCTATATGAGAAGTTACATTTTGTCTTGTTCTATATGAAAGCAGTCATACTGTCAGTGATAAAAGGACGCACAAATAATAACCTAGAACAAATGTAACGATAAAACTGCTGAAGCATTCATTCACAAACAAAATCATCTTGTTGAACTTAAATACAGATACATATTTACCCACAAATCATTTTAACTTGGGAGAGAAACAATCCCTAGCATTTTTGCTACCGGTGGGTCTAAAATTACCTGCATTCCTAGTGAAAAAGCAAGGGAGAGGAATGGCAGAAATTTGGCACTCTGACAAAGATGGCAGTTTGAGCCGTATGCACAGCATACTTGGTTGATCTCTTCAAAAAGACAGCTATCATAACACCACTACACCCTACCGTGCATCATTGTTGTTTCAAGAGTTAATACAAAAGTATAGCAAAAATCCTTAAAACAGTACATAATACATTGGCAAACACTCAAAAAGCAAATTTCCTACAAACGCAGGTGAATAAAGGGAAAATTGTGTGTACTGTATTCAAATTAAGATAAAACTGTTAATATAACAGGAGAAAATTATCCGTCAATGCTTAAAGAAATGAAAATTGTCTGTGTAAGGATGTTACAGACAGAAAATTCAGCATGCTTATTACAAAAGGGAAATTGTCTGTGTATGCATGTGGAAAAGGATATCTGTATTAATCAAAATACAGTAAACTTTAAGCTACCAAATCAATATGTTATTTCCATAATTAGAGACAATTTAAAAACAAAAATGAAACAAAAGAGGAATTAGTGCCATTATTACAATGCCAGTACAATTATCATTGGGTATTCTAAAAAACTTATAAGACAAAATAAATGTTAGCAATATAAAGCATGCTGTAAATAGCAGCTTCCATATTTGTCAGAAGGTATGCAGCCTACAAGTAAAAGGATGGACAAACTATGCCAATGCAGCTCCAATTTCAACATACGTCTCTGACCCTATGGGCGTAATTGTCACAATAATTCTTCTTTTCCCACAACGGCTAAGTTTGTGTGTGATGCCCCAAAGGAAAAACATATCTAAAAGTATGCTGTACAAGACGCACTACTCTGGGAGTTGCACTTCTTTCTTCTATCACCTCCAAATTCTCACTGACAATACTTGGACCTGCTACTTCTCAGGAATTCAGCACTTCTGGTATGCCTATTGCATTTAGCACACATATTAGCATTCCAACAATTTGGGTTTCAACCATTTGCCCAAAATATATCTGCAAACTCTGAGAATGACCAAAGCAATAGACCTAACCATTTAAAGATACTTAATAAGCAGTATACAGTGAATTATGCACACCAACCATGTGGGGAAGGGAGGGTGTGGGAGGCAACTGTTAGTGGGGAGTAGATATCCAAAACAAAGGAAGTACAAACCACTGCAAACCAAATACTTTCTGGCTGCCAAATACCTAGAGTACTTGTGGTAGCAAAAGTATCTGAGACGCACTAGTCTGAAATCATGTCACGGACTACAAATTCCTCTAAGAAACATTCTCTTGCACTTAGACAAAATATTCTTGATTACAGCAGGAATGTTCTGGAAAAAAATTTAAATGCTCACACATCAAAAATATAGTAATGCATCAAAATGATTCAACTACATGAATAGATTTATAAGGCATTATTTCATTAAATTTCATTTATGAATAAGGGCCAAAAGTCCAAGGCAGGGGCTGGGGGGGGGGGGTATTCAGTACTCTACAAAATATTACTATTTGATAGTTTATTTCAATGAATTGTGACAGTTGACAATGTTTTCATAATGGAATATCTATATACTACAGTACCAGGATATAAAATCTTAATCTTTTAATGGCTACGATGAATTTCACTCAAAATATAACTGAAAATTAGCAGATGAATTATAGTATATTGTACTCCACACAAGAATTATAAAAGCTTACCAAGGTTTTAATATATTAACATAAAAACACACGGGAAGATTGGAAAGCAAAAAATACTAGTACTTCTTTGCTGATATCTAAAGCAATATCAGATACTGTATACAGGTGTTACTAAAAAGTCAAACAAGGTCAAAGAAAATGCAGTAGCATAAGGATAATGGTGGAAAAGGAATACTGCATACATAACAACCAAATAACCATGATTATTAAATGAAAAATGCAAAAATCAAAACAAAGTCCTGCTTGAAAAATCACAGCTGTAACAATGGCAAACAATAGCAGAACTGAGGTAAAAGGAAGAGAGAAGAAATTATCGCATACCTCTTATATTTTCCACAACTTAACCAATTAAAAATGTTACGACTTCTCTATACCACTGATCTTAAAAGTTCAATTTTTTCATCAACTACAACATCTTAATGCATTTTTTGCATTATATGCAAATAAATAAAAACAAGAAAAATATTCCTCCCGGATACCAGTTTTTATCTACCACGTGACCTCATCCTAGAATAACAAATCCTATCCAGTGAAATTGGATGATCCTCTTCTCCTACTGCATTTGGCAAAATAATCAAAAGTATAAAATTCATTGATGAAAACTTTTGCCCTATACATCATGGTATCAATTGCCAGACCATCCATAGATTTTGCAAGTATTGTAGTAACAGATGCAAACCAGATGATAATCTGCTCCGTAACGGCAATACCATTAGGCTCATAATTACACTATAAAAAAGGTTTTAGGCTAACACTAATTATCAAGAAATCATGTGTCTTGCCTAATACTAGACACCACTGGAAAAGTACAATATGTGATGAGATACCGTACTTGTCTTATATTATAAGGTGAACTACTCAAAATAAGCTTAAATCTGGCAATATTGTACATCTTGTATTTTGATATGGACCATAATACAAATCACCTAGTGGGTAATTGAGAGAAGAATAATTACCAATGACAAAGACATGAAGAATAATAATATATAAAACACATCCTTAAAGGGACAATGGCGTATTCTTTAGAACGATGCATCTGCTTTGTGCTCCATCTCTATAAGGCCCATATATTCTGAATGCTACGGGGACACAATTATCACTATGATCTGGAGTAAACACACGCAGCAAGCATGAAAGACTTGGGTTTTTCTTTGTTATTTATGTATACAGTACCTTAGTTCATGCACTGATTTCACCCCATAGTAGAAACTTCACGAGAAACAATGGCATAAGTGCCTTTGAGAGAAGCTGCCAATATTCAACCAGACCCATATTCATTGAATATGCTTGACCATGTTTATTTTGTGGATTATAGGATTTTTGGCTAACATTGTAGGAGCAAACTATGCAGCAGTTTCTGGTTTCCCAACTCATAAAGTTTCTAACAACAATGGAAAAAGGGTTCTTGAGTGGGGATAAAAAGAAAAAATGCTAAATGACATTATTTAAAACCGTAAAATAGGCCCAGAACCCAAGAAAAGTTGCTAGGAAAAATACTTTTATCAAATCAGGTTTTCTTTACAAGAAAGATGATGTGCCATTGTCTGGAGGGAAGGGGAAGTGTCCTTCCAATATGTAATGAGGGTTTATCCTCTAAAAATCAGCCTTACATTAATTGAAACATACTATGTATCTTGGGATAGAGGAAGGTGAACGTTTACCTCTTCAGAGCTACATATCGCAGATTAGGATGACACCTAATTCCTTTAGCACAATTTTATACTAAACTAAATTCGTGCGTAAAACAATCCAATAACCTTACAACAACAAATCTTGCTGTGCTTACCCCAAATTATTGAAAGAAGTTTCCTATTTTCTTGTCAATTCAAGAAAGAACTGTAACAACAATATGCTTCAAGTTATTTAGGAACAGAGCCCCGAATTAAAGAACTGATTTATAAAACAAACAATAAAGGCTATTTACCCAACTGCTATTCTACCAAAACAATTAAAAAAAATAATACTTTTAAAAGCATTGTTATTTCTAAACCAAATGAAAATATCTTTAACACAACAGTTAGGTTATTGTGCTTTTGGGATTCACTGGTTTTAATGCTGTTCCAAAACAAATTATTTTTACCCTACAAAAGGTATTTTACCAACACTAACAAGTAAATCTAGGCCAAAAAAGGTAAAATAACCTAAAACTAATTAGATATAAAACTATCACTATATAAATAATATATATATTATGTCAAAGATAGGCCTTAGGGAGTCAAATTCACACAAATATTTTCTGATCGTTAAAATCTCAATGTCTGACACAGGACATGCCACTAGACTAGACGTGGAACCTTACCCTAGGTTACTTATATGATGCAGCCCCCCCCCCCCAAAAAAAAAAAAAAAAACTTTTTCTTACTAAGCCCAATGAACACCAAAGAAGAGAGAGACCAGAAAGTTCCATCCAATTGGGTTCAGGAATGTGAATGTGAGCCCAGAATCACAAAATGGTAATAACAAAGTACTTTTCACAATAAGATTTATAAAGAAATACATATACAAAAAAAAATTTAATTATTTAATGTCCATTAACATATGTGCATAGGATCAGCTTGTACCAATACTTGATATTATCAATATATTCAACCACACGAAAGCCATGTTGATTCCATATGATTTAGAGCTGTGACCTTGAATTATAAGAAACAATCGCTTATTATTCAGCTAAGAAAATTTGGTACGATTCCATCAACTTTTATTCTATACAATGATACCTGTGATGGTAAAAATGCTAACCAATTATGCAACACAAAATTAATACAGTTTCGCTCCAGTAAGAGTCTAGGGGTGAATGTAGTTTGTTGTGACTGGTGTAAACTCTCGTTATCAACTGTCAAACCAATTTCCTTTAAATGGACAAGTTTATTTTGGTCTGAAATACAATATAAAGTTAATTATATGATTTGCGAAAGATTATGATTTAGTATTACCTTGCCATGAGTGAAGCTGGTTGGTAGGCAAACACGAGAATGCGACTTAGTATTAGGGCTAGATAAGAATACGGAATTCTAAGGATGATCGCAGGGGGGCATAGCAGCCTCACCCCTGTTTAGGTAAGGATAAGGATCTAGGTTAGGTTAGGTTGGGAACCTCAAGTTAGGTGGTGCTCTTGTATTTGTTTCACTTTTAAAATGTGGTTTATCAGCAATAACTATTGGAGTTTTACACCATGTCTATCCCAACAAACTACAAAGGCTCCAGAAGCTACACTATATGAGTGATCATACATAATTTGAGATTAACTTATGTTTAGTTGCTTGGTTACCTGAAATAAACACAGCATATCTATTAATAACAGGATAACTGGGGATTTTCAATGCAGGGGTAATGAGTTAAAGTAAGAATTAATAAGTAGCCTAAAGTCAAT
The DNA here is from genome assembly GCF_036898095.1 of Palaemon carinicauda. Lineage (NCBI taxonomy): Eukaryota > Metazoa > Arthropoda > Malacostraca > Decapoda > Palaemonidae > Palaemon > Palaemon carinicauda. Next base: position 16,256,169 of record NC_090757.1, read on the forward strand.
TCTAGGGTAAAAGAAACTACTCTTGTCTATGAGAATATAATAAAACATTTGTCATATATTTTACATATGAATTTCTGGTTATAATTACTGATATCATTATTATGATTATTATTATTACTATTGAAAACCAGAATACAGCACTTAAAGGGCTGGAGTTTCCCAAAGATAAATAACAGGTAAACTATGAACCAACACTTATGTCAAACCTTTTATATAGGTTAGATTGTCTTATGCAAACTATGATGAGTAAAGGTTATGCTTTGCCTAACTGAACCAGACTTAACATTAGGTTAATTTTCCTAAATCTATCAAAATCTTATTCATGACACCAATAACCATTTACAGATATTTGCAATGTCGCAACCATACCCACCATAGGTGTGATTACGGTGTTCAAATTAGCCTACGTAGCCTACCCTTAATTACAAATATTAAAAGCCTACATTTTTGTTATAAATCTGAGCAGTAACATTGACAAGGTATATCTTAATACAACAAAAGTCTCCTTCACATCATCAATCAAGTGCCTTTCAATTCCTAACCCCAGACGCTACGGTAAATAGATCGAGTCAGCCAACTTCACAATCAGCTGATCGACCATAACAAACCAGGGATTTTCTTACAAAAGGAAGCTCATGGTGAAGGTCGTAGCCGCTTTCTCCTCTGAAATTATCCCTCTGCGTTCTTCGATTAATCCCAAGTAATTATGTGTCACCCAAACGAGTAAAGAAGCTGTGATGTTAGCGGATTAACCGGATAAATCTCACCGTAACATTATTGGCCGATATAAATATGGCTGACGTGAGATCACGTGACTGCAAAGCATTCTGGGAGCTGAAGAATGAGCGATAACGCCCTATCTGTATCTAAACATTTGTTGCCTTATTGCTTCAATATCTTTTGAATTAATTTAAATTGCACATAAAGAACGGAATATCTCTCATCATCGGAATTATCCATCTCTAGCACGTTCTGTAATTTCATGTATATTTCCCGCGTATTTTTATATTTGCGTGCGTTAAAATTTTCCTGTTTACGAAATGTCCAGGTTATGAGCAATCACATTTGCATATAATTGGAAAGGATTCAAAGTACTAGCATGAACAGTTTCCGCAAATAGTCCAATATCATTAGCTTGAAACTTAGTTTTCATAACATAAAGCTTTCTTCACTAGTAATTCGTTTTTCTCGTAATCAAAGAATTTCTAAGAGAGAATACTTACAAGTCAATGTTTATTCCTATAATTCTAATATATATTCAGTTGAAATTGAGGAATCTCAATTCTGTTGATGAAACTAAAACAAAGGCAGGGAATTTTAGTGGTAGACGTTAGATAAAGCATTTCCTGTCAGACTGAGAAGCCACCTCTGATTGCGAAATTATAGTCCAAGTTATTGATAGATCTGGTTTGGTTGTTCATGACCTTAAAAACACAGTTTGGGTTTTTTTTTCTTGAAAGAAGGGATAAAACAATCTGCCACCTTTTTAATATTACAAATAGTTACATCTGTGCCAAAACTTGGTTATTTATTCATAATTAAAATTGCGACAGATGTTGTTAGTGTTTAAGTAGTAGTAGTAGGATTGGCCCTTACAACAACCTGCTGACTAGAATTTATTTTCTGTTGTTTGTGCTTAGTTTTAATTTTGGTTTATGACAACTTAAAGGTCTATCATTATTTTTTTTTCAATATCTTCTTTATTACTTTATGAAACGTGAAATGCAAGTAGAAGAATCTTCTATTTTTCCCTTATTAAATCACCGACAAATTCTTTTATCTTGCTTTGCGTATACTTTCTAACGTAATTACAATTGAAGCTGATCTTTCTTTATCGTCATGTCAGGATCACTTTCGTTTATTTGCAATAGATGTAAGGCTGCTTTTCGTTTTACCTTTATTTTCAACATTAGATGTTTTTTGTACTTCTATTATATTTCTTTAATTTACTATTTTTTTCTAAGGTTCTGGGGTTTTTTTATTCAATTCATGTTTTTGGTTGAGTGGTCTACGCATCTATATCTCCTGTGGTCGGATATTTAATGTTTCAGATACAAGTGTTTTCATAAAAAGGGCTATTTAAAGAACTTCAGACACAATTCATTTCATATAGGAGGCTACTTAAAGTGTTTCTGACAAGTTATTTCATATAGAGGGCTATTTAAAGTGGTTCAGACACAATTTATTTTATATAGATGGCTATTTAAAGTTTTCAGACACAAGTTATTTCATATAGAAGGCTATCTAAAGTATTTCAGACAAGTTATTTCATATAGAGGGCTATATAAAGTGTTTCAGACAGCAGTTATTTCATAGAGCTATCTAAAGTGTTTCAGACACAAGTTATTTCATATAAAGAGCTATCTAAAGTATTTAAAACACGTTATTTCATATAAAGAGCTATATGTGCTTCAAACACAAGTTATTTCATATAAAGTTATTGCTTATAGACAGCTATATAAAGTGTTTCAGACATAATCTATTTCATATAGAGAGTTATTTAAAGTATTTCAGACATGTTATTTCATATAGAGAGCTATATAAAGTGTTTCCTACACAACTTATTTCATATAGAGGACTATCTAAAGTATTTCAAACAAGTTATTTCATATAGAGGGCTATTTAAAGAGGCTCAGACACAAGTTATTTAATATAAAGGGCTATCTAAAGTATTTCAGACACGATATTTCATATATAGAGCTATAAAAAGTGTTTCAGACACAAGTTATTTCATATAAAAATGGTATCGAAAGTATTTCAAACAAGTTATTTCATATAGAGAGCTATCTAAAGTGTTTCAGACACAAGTTATTTCATATAAAGGGCTATCTTAAGTGTTTAAGACACAGATATTTCTCATATAGAGGGCTATTTAAAGCGTTTCAGATAAGTTATTTCATATAGATGACTATTTAAAGTATTTCAGACAAGTTATTTCATATAGAAGGCTATTTAAAGTGGTTCAGACACCAGTTATTTCATATACAGGGTTATTTAAAGCATTTCAAACAAGTTATTTCATATAGAGATATATGTAAAGTGTTTCAGACACAAGTTATTTCATATAGAGAGCTATCTAAAGTGTTTCAAACATAATTTATTTCATACAGAGGGCTATTTAAATAGTTTCAGACACCAATTTTTTTTATATAGAGGGCTATTTAAAGTATTTCAAACGCAAGTTATTTCATATGGCGGTCTATTTCGAGTGTTTCAATATAGAGGTCTATCTAAAGTGTTTCATATACAAGTTATTTCATACAATGGCTAGTTAAAGTGGTTCAGGCAATAGTTATTTCATATAGAGGGCTATTCAAAGTGGTTCAGGCAATAGTTATTTCATATAGAGGGCTATTTAATGTGGTTCAGGCAATAGTTATTTCATATAGAGGGCTATTTAAAGTGTTTCAGATACCAGTTATTTCATTATGAGAGCTATTTAAAATGTTTCAGACATGAATTATTTCATTAAGAGGGCTATTTAAAGTGTTTAGACACCTAATATTTTATATAGAGGGCTATTTAAAGTGGTTCAGACACCAGTTATTTCACCAAGAGGGCTATCTAAAGTGTTTCAGGTACTAGTTATTTCATATAGAGGGTTATTTCAAGTGTTTCTGACACAAATTATTTCATATAGAGTGCTATTTAAAGTGGTACAGACACTAGTTATTTCTTTAAGAGGGCTTGTCACTGGCAACGAGATGAGTTAGTTCCTATCGGCAGCGCCACTGTCGGCATTTGATAATATTAACTTTATCACAGAGAAAAATGATATCAAGATTAAACGTCGTGCTTGTGAATTGAAGATTCTTATACAAATCTCTGTATGCAGAGCACCTCAGTTAATTATGACATGATAAATGTTATCGACCTATAGGGCGATGCCATTTGTTTTACTATCTTCTTTCATTATCTGGTTCTTATTAAAAAATATAAAAGTGGTTTAGAGCGGTTATTCGATTATATTTTTGCAATTGCTTCGGTTACATCTGCTTGTACTATCTTGTGTCCTCATGGTACTAATCATATTATTTTTGTCCATAAGCCAAAATTTATTGAAACCATTTGCACATTTCATGTTGCAAAGCATTTTTTACCCTCACCAATGACCAGCGATAGATTGAAATTTTTACGTTATTTATTAATAAGTACCAGCAGGTACCAACAATAAGGGCATAAGGGACGTCAGTACATATTGCATGGCATACTGTAGAAATTATTTATGGGTATTTACAACGTTCTTTTGGACCCAATCTGCATTTTTTTTACCTTCTACTTCAATTCTAATCCCGTTTCCTTTCTCCCTCTTTGCCGCCCAACCTCCTCTAACTTTTACTTCATAGCGCAACTACGGGCATCTCCCCCCCCCCCCCCTCCAACTTGTAATTGAGCGCTGAATGATCTCAAAGGCGCTAGTGTAGACTACTATAGACCAATTGCACAAATCCAGTCCAATACAAAAATTATTGATAAAAACCTAACAGCTTTTAACTTCCTGTATGGATTTTGGGTCGTATACTCCAGCGTTGGGGTGGGGATGCCATTCAGCACAGGTGTACAGAAGGGGAAAATAAAGTAGAGGCTTAGCAAGCAGGTGCAACTAGGGACCGAGGGCAAAGTCTTTGGTAATGGCTACAGTACGCTGCGTGAAGCACACTGACGGCACTATCCAGTAAGGAATGACTGCTTTTAGTATATTTCTTCCAAAATTTGAACTTTGTTGTTACACCATTGTTGTTTGTTTGACGAGTAAAGTGAAGGAGACTCATACAATAATTTCAGTGTTCACTTTTAGTTTATTTTACATAGTTGTTTAGCTTCTTTAATCTGTATTAACAAAGATACAATACCACCACTGTAAATGAAAGAGGTTATGTACAGGTAATTGATTCGTAATCCGTTTATTATGTTATAGTAATCAATTGAATTGAATAGAGTCTCAGTTGTGAGGTTGACAGTAGTTTTGTCCACCTTTGTAATTGTCTTTACATGGTGTTGACGTCTAAAACTTGAATGATCAATTTCTAGCCTTTATAAAGCATTGATTTTCCTTCAGATAATTTACTCATACTTTACAATATGTTTCAAATTAATTTAAATTATTGTAATTCAAGGAATTATAAATAACATCTTTCATAGTGAGTTCTTACTCTACTAAATGGTAAATACAATTCGAGGTCTAAACTTTGAGAGGGACTTTTCATAATCCAAATATAATCTCAACAGATTAATAATAACGCTTTGGTTTATAATCCAAATGTAACCATAATCTCACTCGACTAATAAGGTCTCCGCTTATAATGAAAATATGAACACAAAGAATGTCTGTAACCATCATTATTCAACCAGTTAAGAGTTAAGACTTAGTGGGTATCCATCTGGGCGCGGGCTATGTGCGAAACCTTCTGGGCCCTCTGGATGACCTGAGGACATCTGGTCTTCCTCATGAATCGACAGTCTTGGAAGAAACCTTCATTTCGGGGGAACCCATTGGAGCCATCTGCGTAGGTCACCAATCCTGCAATAATAATAAATATTTTATTAAGAAACATAATATTTCCACGATAACTTAGTATTACTGTTGTTGTACTTCCATCATCAAGAGACAATTAGAATATACTAAAAAAATATTTTATTTTAATTTTTCATTGCTTCTCTTATAGTTTCCTTATTTCCTTTCCTCGCTGTGCTATTCTTCCTTGTTGGAGCCCCTGGCCTTATAGCATCTTGCTTTTCTAGCTAGAGTTGTAGCTGAACAGGTAATGATAATAATAATAATAATAATAATAATCAGCTGTGGTTGACTGAACTCTATCTTTTTTTGTGGGGGGGAAGGGTAATGTAACATATGAAGACAAGAAGAGATGATCGGATTAAAGGTATATTATGAGAAGCATAGATAAGGAGCGTCTCGATAATATGAAAGTATAATTTTAATTTCATTTCTACTGATAAACCAATTACTATTTAAAATTAATAATTGAGATGACTTTGAAAAAAAAAACGCATGATGTTTTATTCATATTTTCCATTTTCCTTGCACTTCTTTGCCATTTTACCAACCAACTACGAGGTTGTCTACAAATTCAAAGCAGCCGCAATTACACAGACATGCGCATGCGCACCAATCAGTAGCCTGGCAAGTGGCAAGCCTAATATGATATGGGTTCGATTTAATCGAAACCTAATGGTAACAGTTGCCTACATCCTGGATGTTTATTATAGCCTCATACATATATCATCTCCTCCTACACCTATTGAAGCAAAGTGCCTCGGTTAGATTTCGCCAGTCATCTCTATCTTGAGCTTTTAAATCAATACTTCTCCAATCATCATCACCTACTTCACGCTTCATAGTCCTCAACCATGTAGGATTGGGTCTTCCCACTCTTCTAGTGCCTTGTTGAAAGTTGAGTGAACTCATCTCTCTTGGGGAGTGCGAAGAGCATATACCCAAATCCATCTCCATCTACCCCCATCATGATCTCGTCCACATATGGCACTCGAGTAATCTCTCTTATAGTTTAATTTCTAATCCTGTCCTGCCATAAACTCCCAATACTCTTCAGAGGGCTTTGTTCCCAAATCTACAAAATCTCTTGGATATTACTTCATTACCATACCATGATTCATGTGTGTATAATATATATATATATATATATATATATATATATATATATATATATATATATATATATATATCAAAACTTCTCTAATAAGAGACTTAGGTAAATGAATTGATCCCGACTTCAGAGTGGCGGTTATTGCCTTCCACACGCAATGCCGTCAGCGTATTTTACGCGGTGAACTCAAGGTATCATTTATGGGTCTTTCCAGTGACCCTTCG